>NC_056444.1:6880677-6918177 GCF_018296145.1 Oncorhynchus tshawytscha
CTAGTTCCATCACTCCTCCTCCCTCGCCCAGTCTCTAGTTCCATCACTCCTCCTCCCTCGCCCAGTCTCTAGTTCCATCACTCCTCCTCCCTCCCCAGTCTCTAGTTCCATCACTCCTCCTCCCTCGCCCAGTCTCTAGTTCCATCACTCCTCCTCCCTCGCCCCGTCTCTAGTTCCATCACTCCTCCTCCCTCGCCCCGTCTCTAAACACCTCTCCAGAGATCAAATCATGATCAAACTTAATGTCAGACGACCACAACACACACACACACTTATTGAATCAGGACTCAGGCAGGTAGAGTTGGCAGAGACTGATGAGCTGTGTGTGTGTGTGTGTGTGTGGTCGTCTGACATTAAGTTTGATCATGATTTGATCTCTGGAGATGGTCTGATAGAGGATGAAAGTACAACAGTGGTCTGAACACACAATTCCCAGGTTGGATAGAGGATGACAGAACAACAGTGGTCTGAACACACAGTTCCCAGGTCGGCTAGAGGATGACAGAACAACAGTGGTCTGAACACACAGTTCCCAGGTCGGGTAGAGGATGACAGAACAACAGTGGTCTGAACACACAGTTCCCAGGTCAGGTAGAGGATGACAGAACAAGTGGTCTGAACATACAGTTCCCAGGTCAGCTAGAGGATGACAGAACAAGTGGTCTGAACACACAGTTCCCAGTTCAGATAGAGGATGACAGAACAACAGTGGTCTGAACACACAGTTCCCAGGTCGGGTAGAGGATGACAGAACAAGTGGTCTGAACACACAGTTCCCAGGTCGGATAGAGGATGACAGAACAACAGTGGTCTGAACACACAGTTCCCAGGTCGGATAGAGGATGACAGAACAACAGTGGTCTGAACACACAGTTCCCAGGTCAGCTAGAGGATGACAGAACAACAGTGGTCTGAACACACAGTTCCCAGGTCGGGTAGAGGATGACAGAACAACAGTGGTCTGAACACACAGTTCCCAGGTCAGATAGAGGATGACAGAACAACAGTGGTCTGAACACACAGTTCCCAGGTCAGATAGAGGATGACAGAACAACAGTGGTCTGAACACACAGTTCCCAGGTCAGATAGAGGATGACAGAACAACAGTGGGTGCTCTATATCGCGTTGGTTGAGAGACATTACACAAGAATCCTGCTTTTTGAATGTACTGCCATGGTGCACAACTCCCACTCTAGAAGGCTGTATGTTATTTGTGTTACTCCATAACCCTGAAAGGCACTGATATTAATTGAGCGTGAAATCAGCTGGTTTCAAAGAACAGCAGAAATGGCTTTTAGTTTGTGGTGTTGAATTGAGCATCATTTTACTATACATTTTGTAGGACATCATGTTTTCCTGCCTTATAGAGACGTGTGATAACACGTGTGATAACATGTCACATGAGGTTAAAAGTATGTTATAACCACATCAAATGATGATTCCTAATGTACTATGCAGTACTACATCTACTCATCTGAACAGGGCAAACATGGTTAAGATGCACTCTACCACCACGCAAACGGGGCGGCGCTCCTAGTGGCCGTAGGACTTCAATGCCGATAAACCTAAATCTGTTTTACCTCATTTCTACCAGCATGTTAAAATGTGCAACCAGAGGAGAAAAAAAAACTCCAGACCACCTTTACTCCACACACAGAGACGCGTTCAAAGCTCTCCCTCGCCCTCCATTTGGCAAATCTAACCATAATTCTATCCTCCTGATTCCTGATTACAAGCTAAAACTAAAGCAGAAAGTACCAGTGACTCACTCAATACGAAAGTGGTCAGATGTCGCAGATGCTAAGCTACAGGACTGTTTTGCTATCACAGACTGGAACATGTTCCGGGATTCTTCCGATGACATTGAGGAGTACACTACATCAATCACTGGCTTCATCAATAAGTACATCGATGAAATTGTCCCCACAGTGACGGTACGTACATACTCAAACCAGAAGCCATGGATTACAGGCAACATCCGCACTGAGCTAAAGGATGGATCTGCCACTTTCAAGGAGCGGGACTCTAACCCGGAAGCTTATAAAAAAAACTGCTATGACCTCCGACGAACCATCAAACAGGCAAAGCGTAAATAAAGGGGAAAGATTGAATCGTACTACACCGGCTCCGACGCTCGTCGGATGTGGCAGGGCTTGCAAACTATTACGGACTTCAAAGGGAAGCCCAGCCGTGAGCTGCCCAGTGACACGAGCCTACCAGACGAGCTAAATGACTTCTATGCACGCTTCGAGGCAAGCAGCACTGAAGCATGCACGAGAGCACCAACTGTTCAAGATGACTGTGTGATCACGCTCCCCGTAGCCGATGTGAGTAAGACCTTTAAACAGGTCAACTCATATCTCAGCTCTCGCAGTGTGACTTTCTGACTCAGGGATTTCAGTGATCGTGGCAGGGGTCTATACTTACAGAGGAGGACTTTAAAAAATAAAAAAAACTTTACACTGCAGGCCTTTAGGAACATGTCTGAATCCTCCCAGGCCTTGTTAGTTGAATGTTGCTATTGACAGTAGTTGGGAGGGGAGCTGTGAAAGCACCTGAACATGATAAAGTGAAGACACTAGAAATGTCAGGTGGGATACAAATTGTGAGGGTTGCTTTTCTCAAATTCAGAGAGGCTGTGAGAGAGAAACATTCAGAGCTGTTGACACTCATGGTACTACAAGGACACAATAGTGTGTGCGCGCGCGCGTGTGTGTGCGTGCGTGCGTGCGCGCGTATGCGTGTGCGTGTGTATGCGTGCGTGTGTGTGTGTGTGTGTATGCGTGCGTGTGTGTGCGTATGCGTGTGTGTGTGCGTATGCGTGCGCGTGTGCATGTGTGCGTATGTGTGCGTATGCGTGCGTATGCGTGTGTATGCGTGTGTATGCGTGTGTATGCGTGCGTGTGTATGCGTGTGTGTGCGTGCGTGCGTGCGTGTGTGTGTGTGTATTACCTGTGGGTTCTTTGTCTCTGGTTGAGAGATGCAGTACGTCCAGGGCTGTGCTGGCTGCCTAGTCGAGCAGGGCTGGTCATATAGTCGTTTGGCACTGTGGGTGGTTTCACCGGCTCCAGAGTTTTACAGGGCGTGCTGCGTCTGTTAAAGTCAACCGAAGACAGAGAGAGGGAGATAAAGAGGAGAATGAACCAGAATGAATCACAATGAACCAGAATGACCCAGAATGACCCCGGCTTCGAGTCGTCTGTATCGGCTTCGAGTCGTCTGTATCGGCTTTGCACATCTGGATTTGGGGAATTTCTCCCATTCTTCCCGGATTTTCTCAAGCTCTGTTAAGTTAGATGGGGAGTGGCGATAAACAGCAATCTTCAAGTCTTTCCATAGATCTTCAATGGGATTCAAATTTGGCCTTTTCCTGGGCCACTCAAGGACTTTCACATTCTTCTTCTTCTGAAGCCATTCCAGCATTGCTTTAGCTGTCTACTTGGGGTCATTATCCTGTTGGAACATAAACCTCTCTGTGAGGTTGCTTGGGATCATTATCCTGTTGGAACAGAAACCTCTCTCTGAGGTTGCTTGCACTCTAATGCAGGTCCTAGTCAAGGAGTTGCCTTTATGTGGCTCCATTCATTGTTCCCTCTATCCTTACTAGTCTTCACCATAGTATGATGCTGCTGCCTCCACCATGATTCACGGTAGAGATGGTGTTAGACGGGTCATGAGTTGTGCCTGGTTTTGTCCAGACATAGCGCTTTGCATTCAGACCAAACAGTTAAAAATGTTTGTCTCATCAGACCACTGAATCTTTTTCCTTGTGTTATCTTTCATGTGTCATTTTAGCAAACTCCAGGAGTGCTTTCATGTGCCATTTTCACAGGAGTGGCTTCTGTCTGGCCACTCTCCCATAAATCCACAGATTGCTGAAGTGCTGTAGAGACTGTTGTCCTTCTGGCAGGTTCTCCCATCTCAGCCAAGGAAGTCTGTAGGTCTGTCAGAATGGTCATTGGGTTCTAGGTCACCTCCCTGACCAAGATCCTTCCTGCCCGGTTGTTCAGTTTGGCCGGAAGGGGTAGTTCCATTTCCCACTGTGCTCTTGGAAACTTTTAACTAGAAATTATTCAGACCCCTTGACATAATCCACATTGTTATGTTACAGCCTTATTATAAATTTCATTAAATAAAACATTTCTCATCAATTTACACACAATACCCTATAACAACAAAGTGAAAACAGGTTTTTAGAATGAGAAACCCAGAAATGCCTTATTTACATAAGTATTCAGACCCTTTGCTATGAGACTCGAAATTGAGCTCAGGTGCATCCTGTTTCCATTGACCATCCTTGAGATGTTTCTACAACTTGTGGTCCACCAATCAGGCCTTTATGGTAGAGTGGCCAGATGGAAGACACTCCTCAGTAAAAGCCACATGACAGCCCACTTGGAGTTTGCCAAAAGGCACTTAAAGGTCTCTCAGACCATGAGAAACAAGATTCTCTGGTCTGATGAAACCAAGATTGAACTCTTTGGCCTGAATGCCAAGCGTCACGTCTGGAGGAAACCTGGCACCATCCCTACAGTGAATCATGGTGGTGGCAGAATCATGCTGTGGGGATGTTTTTCAGCGGCAGGGACTGGGAGATTAGTCAGGATCGAGGGAAAGATGAACGGAGCAAAGTACAGAGAGATCCTTGATGAAAACCTGCTCCAGATCGCTCAGGACCTCAGACTGGGGGCGAAGGTTCACCTTCCAACAGGACAACGACCCTAAGCACACAGCCAAGACAACACAGGACTGGCTTCGGGACAGGTCTCTGAATGTCCTTGAGTGGCCCAGCCAGAGCCCAGACTTGAACCTAATCGAACATCTCTGGAGAGACCTGAAAATAGCTCTGCAGCAACGCTCCCCATCCAACCTGACAGAGCTTGAGATGATCTGCAGAGAAGAATGGGAGAAACTCCCCAAATACAGGTGTGCCAAGCTTGTAGCGTCATACCCAAGAAGACTCAGGGCTGTAATCGCTGCCAAAAGTGTTTCAACAAAGTACTGAGTAAGGAGGTCTGAATACTTATGTAAATGTGATATTTAATTTAGTTTTTTAAAATAAATTAGCAAAAATGTTTTTGCTTTGTCATTATAGGGTATTGTGATGTCATTATGGGGTATTGTGATGTCATTATGGGGTATTGTGATGTCATTATGGGGTATTGTGATGTCATTATGGGGTATTGTGATGTCATTATGGGGTATTGTGATGTCATTATGGGGTATTGTGATGTCATTATGGGGTATTGGACTCCAGTGAAGTCGTAGTGAAATCTCAAGGACGATCAAAGGAAATTGAACGAACCTGAGTTCAAGTTGGAGTGTCCTAGCAAAAAGGTCTGAATACTTGAGATATTTATTGAACATGAATAAAAACAGAACTATGCACAAAAAAACCAAACATGCTTTCACTTCATCATTATGGTGTATTGTGTGTAGATGGGAGAGAAATGTTTTATTTAAAAAAAAAATCCATTTTGAATTCAGGCTATAACAACATAATGTGGAATAAATCAAGGGGTATGAATTACATTCTGAAGACACTGTATATATATATATATCATATTAACAACATAGTAACCTTTTTACAACCATGTCCTCAACACACTTAAAACGCTCTATACATTAGCAGTCAGTGAAAATCTGTGCTGGAGAATCTATCCAGCTGGACGTTCCACAGCAGTGACCACGACAACTAACTGAAATAGAGCTTATCTGTGTTAAAGGCCAGAATTACTGTCTGATTAGTGTTGCATTGCAACTTTTATATCAAAACCGTGACTGAGTCCCAAATGGCATCCTATTCCCTACATAGTGCACTACCTTTCACTAGAACCTCATTGGTCCTTGTCAAAAGCAGTGCCCGAACATAATGAAAAGGGTGCAATTTGAGACTGAACCCATGTCAAAGATCAGGATGGCACCAACTTTCATGTGCACCGGTTACGATTCCAAACTCCCCAAATAGCTGTGCCTCTACTCTGCCTTGTAACATGTTGACTACAAAATTGTCATCCCTTGTTTATTAAATAAGGAGGCCATCTTACCCCAGAGTTCCACGCCCTGACATGGTACCTGTCATGGGCGGCGGGCTAGGAGGTTTCTGTGTCGGCGGATTGGTCCTCGATAGTGTTCCTCCTCTGATTGGCTGACTGTTTCCATACTGCTGTTATAAGAAAATAAATCAAGACATCCCTGTAAGACATTTAACACAGTGGTAGCATGAAGACAAGGTTGTATGGCAACTGAAATGTGACAGGCTTCCCAGATTCAGTGTACTTCCATCTTTACTGAGACATTCTAGCTTATTAGCATATTGATAGCAGGACTGAGTCACAAGGTGCCACCAGGTGAAAAGCCCCGGAGTAATTCCAAGAGAGTTTCTGCTTAACATTGTGACGTGTTTGTTACAAACACGGTGTTCTGCCAAGCATGTAAAACAAACAGATAAACATAGCCAATAACTAAGGTCACGCCACAGCTAACATTGGATTTTTATAGGGAGGGACTTGAGGTTATACATATTCATAAGCATACTGCTTTTATCTGGGAAGCCCATACAACAGACTAGATAGTTATACTAGAGAGTTATACTAGAGAGTTATACTACTTATACTAGTTATACTAGAGAGTTATACTACTTATACTAGATAGTTATACTAGAGAGTTATACTAGATAGTTGTACTAGATAGCTGTACTAGATATACTAGACAGTTATACAAGTTATACTAGATAGTTATACTAGACAGCTATACTAGATAGTTTTACTAGACAGCTATACTAGATAGTTTTACTAGACAGCTATACTAGAGAGTTATACTAGTTATACTAGAGAGTTATACTAGGTAGTTATACTAGGTAGTTATACTAGGTAGTTATACTAGATAGCTAAACATGAACAGCTATTCAACACATAACTGTCAACATATCTAGCATGATATATTGAAAGGATAAGATCTGTTACTAAGGCTCCGATAAGGACGGCTATAGCAACAGTTGGACTATGGATTGGTTTCGGCCAATAATAGAAGGAATGAAAGGAATGAAAAGGAACACATTTTAAAGGGGTTGAACAGCCTGGCAATAACAGAACTACGGAAAGATGGGTCATGTGACAAACGGGACTTACCTTGGCTTTGAGCCACTTAACGTAGGCGGAAGAGAGAGAGAGAGGGAGGGAAAGAGAGAGAAGGCATGTCAAAATCGCAAAAGGACCCGGAGTACAGGAGAGAAGCCAGTCCAACCACATTATTGCAGGCAACGCTTCTCTAGACCTGGGTCACTCAGTGGTTAGATGGCTTTGTACCGCAGCAGAACAGTGTGGGTCCACTGGTTGTTTTAGTACTCTGTCCTGATACCTATCTATAGTACCTATCTATCTATAGTATCTATCTAACTTCTCTAGACCTGGGTCACTCAGTGGTTAGATGGCTTTGTACCGCAGCAGAACAGTGTGGGTCCACTGGTTGTTTTAGTACTCTGTCCTGATACCTATCTATAGTACCTATCTATAGTACCTATCTATTGTATCTATAGTATCTATCTATCTGTAGTATCTATCTATGGTATCTATCTATCGTATCTATCTATAGTATCTATCTATAGTATCTATCTATCTATAGTATCTATCTATCTATAGTATCTATCTATAGTATCTACCTACCTACCACAGCTGCACCCCAGACTAGCAGGAATCCTCACATATCCATAGATGTTACCATTACATATTTAAACAGGTACATCAACACCTCAGCTAAACGGTCACACTTTATTTCTACCTACGTAGAACTATTAGTTACTTTAATATGTATTATTACAGACACTGTAACCGTTTAGTATCGTGGCCACGGAAACAATGTCAGTGCAAACTGGGTGTCAAACGGTCTTCATTGTGTTCTAAAATGTCATTAAAAAAAATATAAAAAAATGTTAATGAACGTTGTACCTATGCGCTTATACTCTCGCTCAGACAAGTGCTCTGTAATTCATGTTTGAGAGCGTCAAATGGAGGAGCAGTGAGTGCTCCACGCCACGGGTCTGCATTACACTAGGACAAGCACCGGGTCAAGTGGCCCATCCATTATGCAGGCTCCCTATTGGGCGGTGCAGGGCTCATCCATTATGCAGGCTCCCTATTGGGCGGTGCAGGGCTCATCCATTATGCAGGCTCCCTATTGGGCGGTGCAGGGCTCATCCATTATGCAGGCTCCCTATTGGGGGTGCAGGGCCCATCCATTATACAGGCTCCCTATTGGGGGTGCAGGGCTCATCCATTATACAGACTCCCTATTGGGCGGTGCAGGGCCCATCCATTATACAGACTCTCTATTGGGCGGTGCAGGGCCCATCCATTATACAGACTCCCTATTGGGCGGTGCAGGGCTCATCCATTATACAGACTCCCTATTGGGCGGTGCAGGGCCCATCCATTATACAGACTCCCTATTGGGCGGTGCAGAGAGCATTACAGGAACAGAGATAAGGACAGAGTTTCTCGGTAAGGGACCAGTCTAGTGCAGGCTCCCTATTGGGCAGAGTTTCTCGGTAGGGGACCAGTCTAGTGCAGGCTCCCTATTGGGCAGAGTTTCTCGGTAGGGGACCAGTCTAGTGCAGGCTCCCTATTGGGCAGAGTTTCTCGGTAGGGGACCAGTCTAGTGACATTGAGAAAATACAGGGCTGCACCAAGACTCAATTCTGAAATATTAGTTATTATTAGACTACAGTAGTGTTTCTTCATCCTGGTTCTGGGGAACTGGTTCTGGGGACCTGGTTCTGGGGAACTAATGGGGTGCACATTTCAGTTTTTTTTGCCCAAAGCACTACACACCTGATTCTACTAATCAAAGGATTGATTGTGTAGATGATTCGTGGAATCAGGTGTGCAGTTCCCCAGAACCAGGTCCCCAGAACCAGTTCCCAAGAACCAGGTCCCGAGAACCAGGTCCCGAGAACCAGGTCCCCAGAACCAGGATCAAGTAACTTTGGGCTACAAGCATCAGTTTGTTCAGAAAGGACCATGTTGATGGACTACGGAGAGCTCTGTTATCCCAGTCCATAACTAAAGGGGATTTTCATCAGACTGTAGTGCAGCCTGACCGTGCTGCTCTCTATTGGGAGAAGGCTACGGCACGGTGGGGTTGGGGCAATGTTCAGGCCTGAGTGAGTCTAAGCAGGACTTGACCACGCTATGCAACCGAAAAGGTTTTCAAAAAAGTAGGTGTATCCTGGATGACTGCTAATACACAGAAGTTAGTCAGCTAAATCAGATCCATCTTTATAGCCTGGATTGGCTGAATAATGATCATACCGATGATGATCCGACCAATGCATATTCATGTTTTAATATTGTGGAAATGAGCACACACGGCTCTAGACCTGGGCTATGGTGTGAACAATATGAATACAGTGTACAGGGCAGCCTATATGCTGACACAGACAACACAGGGATCAGAAAATGTGCTGCGCTAATTCAAATGTTTTATTTCAACTTTTATTTAACCAGGTAAGCTAGTTGAGAACAAGTTCTCATTTACAACTGTGACCTGGCCAAGATAAAGCAAAGCAGTGCGACACAAACAACAACCCAGAGCTACGTGTGGAATAAACAGGCGTACAGTCAATAATACAATAGAAAAATCTATATATAGTGTGTGCAAATGGTGTGAAGAGGTAAGGCAATAAATAGGCCAATAGTGGCGAAGTAATTACAATTTAGCAGATTAACACTGGAGTGAGAGAGAGCCCTATGGCAGTCAGCTTCATGTCAGGCCACAGAGAGCCCTATCTATGGCTGTCAGCTTCATGTCAGGCCACAGAGAGCCCTATGGCAGTCAGCTTCATGTCAGGCCACATAGAGCCCTATCTATGGCAGTCAGCTTCATGTCAGGCCACAGAGAGCCCTATCTATGGTAGTCAGCTTCATGTCAGGCCACAGAGAGCCCTATCTATGGTAGTCAGCTTCATGTCAGGCCCCCAGAGAGCCCTATCTATGGCAGTCAGCTTCATGTCAGGCCACAGAGAGCCCTATCTATGGTAGTCAGCTTCATGTCAGGCCACAGAGAGCCCTATCTATGGTAGTCAGCTTCATGTCAGGCCACATAGAGCCCTATCTATGGCAGTCAGCTTCATGTCAGGCCACAGAGAGCCCTATCTATGGCAGTCAGCTTCATGTCAGGCCACAGAGAGCCCTATCTATGGTAGTCAGCTTCATGTCAGGCCACAGAGAGCCCTATGGCAGTCAGCTTCATGTCAGGCCACAGAGAGCCCTATGGCAGTCAGCTTCATGTCAGGCCACATAGAGCCCTATCTATGGCAGTCAGCTTCATGTCAGGCCACAGAGAGCCCTATCTATGGCAGTCAGCTTCATGTCAGGCCACATAGAGCCCTATCTATGGCAGTCAGCTTCATGTCAGGCCACATAGAGCCCTATCTATGGCAGTCAGCTTCATGTCAGGCCACATAGAGCCCTATCTATGGCAGTCAGCTTCATGTCAGGCCACAGAGAGCCCTATCTATGGTAGTCAGCTTCATGTCAGGCCACAGAGAGCCCTATCTATGGTAGTCAGCTTCATGTCAGGCCACAGAGAGCCCTATCTATGGCAGTCAGCTTCATGTCAGGCCACAGAGAGCCCTATCTATGGTAGTCAGCTTCATGTCAGGCCACAGAGAGCCCTATGGCAGTCAGCTTCATGTCAGGCCACAGAGAGCCCTATGGCAGTCAGCTTCATGTCAGGCCACAGAGAGCCCTATGGCAGTCAGCTTCATGTCAGGCCACAGAGAGCCCTATGGCAGTCAGCTTCATGTCAGGCCACAGAGAGCCCTATGGCAGTCAGCTTCATGTCAGGCCACAGAGAGCCTGACTGTTCTTGTTTTTCAGGACAGTCGTGACAGTTTTTAAAAGAACACATAACTGGCAGCTGAGTTACAGAGGCTGTATTCTGTTTAAACACATTGACATGATTAATATTATAGGGCTCTGGCTGAGTTACAGAGGCTGTATTCTGTTTAAACACATTGACATGATTAATATTATAGGGCTCTGGCTGAGTTACAGAGGCTGTATTCTGTTTAAACACATTGACATGATTAATATTATAGGGCTCTGGCTGAGTTACAGAGGCTGTATTCTGTTCCTTATGTATCAAACACCACATATCAAGGATGAGAAGAACACATTATTTGCAAGAAAAGAATCCCATCTAACATCTCCTCTGCATTCTTGAACCTGCTGACTAGATTGAGTGTCAGCTGACTGGGGAAAAAAATACTGTATATATCTCATCTTTTGCCATACCGTTGTGAGAGGGCAGGACACAGAAACCTAGCAGCTTAGGTGACCAATGGAATGTCCCCAAGTTCATGGGAGAATCGTGAAATTGTGAATGTTTACTTATTAAATGTTTTTAGTAACATAACAATAACTTCTAAAAAATGTCTGTAGAGCTTTCCATAAAAATCTCAAAGTGCTTCGAAAAGCTAAATAAAACAACAAGCAAATACTGTACCATGTCTTTATATAAATCAGCACAACTGGTGGACCACCCTCCTTTTGCAGGACCGTGGTTAACCCCTCCCCCCCCAAAAAAAAAATATTTTTATTTTTATTTTGGAACTCAGTCGGGGTCTCAATGTACTGTTGACAGTTAGAATAGTAGAATACTCAAGGTACACTTTACTGTTGACAGTTAGAATAGTAGAATACTCAAGGTACAATTTTGAAATCTGGTTGTGCATCTATTGATATGTCAGTCGCTGATAGTCACTGAATTAGCCCGTGTCACGTGTAAGTTAGTCTAGCAGCCAGCTATCTAAACTTGTGGTAATCATGGTTGAATCATCATGGTAAATAACATCTTAAACAACATGGTCGGTAACATGCTAATTTAAAAGCCTTTTCAGTTTACATTAGCCCACACACACACCATGTGATTTGAGGCCTAGTAAATTGAGAGTGGCATGATGACTTTTATCCTGCCTTATCCTGGCCAATCATTCAACTGGTCGACAACGGTGGTCACTTAATCCAATCATGCCCGACAGCAGCGATTGATTGGTTGATTAATGGGGGTTTGGGAGCTCTGGGGGGAGATGGAGATCTCAAAATGGCCCTGGCTATCAGGGCTCTGATTTCATTAGAGCTGCTGTCATGGCAACCAATACGACCCCCTAACGCTAACTTTAGGGACTAAACTACTGTATAAAGTGTTAGCTTGCAACATATCATGGGTTTCATCTAAACGGAGGAACGTCTCGAGAGAACGCTTTAGATGAAGATAACAATATTTCAGTGGTACCACGGCTTCATGAAACTGTTACACTCTGAAGAATTTCTGAGAGCCCAACTCAATATCAGAGAGAAATAGGAGAAACCGATTAAGAGGTCCATTCAGAACTAAGTGCATTTTAAAATGTCCCATAAATGCATCTCTGCTCACCCCTTTTTTCACAGAGCATTCTATGAGCCATTCTATTTTTAGAAACCTATCAATCGTTGGCTGATTCCAATCCCGCCCCTTACTGAGAATATGTCTGCACAGTTAGCTAGGTGCAATCCACGGATGAGAGGGACACAGCGGGAGAGACAAAGAGACGAAGAGAGAAAGAGGGCGAGAAACAGGGATATGGAGTAAAGGGCATGAGAGGGGAGGGGTTAAAGGGAAAGAGGGGAGGGGTTAAAGGGAGAGAGAGGGGTTAAAGGGAGAGAAGGGGAGGAGTTAAAGGGAGATAAGGGGTTCAAGGGAGATAAGGGGGAGGGGGGTTCAAGGGAGATAAGGGGGAGGGGTTAAAGGGAGATAAGGGGAGGGGTTAAAGGGAGATAAGGGGAGGGGTTAAAGGGAGATAAGGGGAGGGGTTAAAGGGAGATAAGGGGGGGGTTAAAGAGAGAAGGGGAGGGGTTAAAGAGAGAGGGGAGGGGTTAAAGAGAGAGAAGGGGAGGGGTTAAAGGGAGAGAAGGGGAGGGGTTAAAGGGAGAGAAGGGGAGGGGTTAAAGGGAGAGAAGGGGAGGTGTTAAAGGGAACTAGACAAACAGAGAGAGTGTAGAGGAGAAGAAAGTAAAACGTGGACGAGCAGTGATTTCTCAGAACGGTAAATGAGCATTTCACCGTCAGAGCCATGGGGTGTTGTGAAATAAATCACTGTTGGAATGTGTTTTTAACCAATCAGCATCCAGGATTAGACCAACCCAATGTATAACGCGATAGAAAACTCACCTTGACCCCATGGCCAACGTCGTCCAGCACGTTGTAGTCGATGGGCTTCCTGATGTACCTCACCGGCCGCTCTATGTTGCCCGGGGCGACGATCTTGTGGGTCCTCGATGTGTTCTTGTTGGTGGTGAGGATCCCGATCTCTCGCCTGGCCACCTTCTCTTTGTGGATGTCCACCGTCTAAACACATAGGAGACGGAGAAAAGACATAAGTGCCTCAGAGCTATGGGACAGAACATGGACCAGTGACTGAATTACAACCTTGTCATATAGTTACTAAAGTGGCTTTAATTGAAATCAGGTCACAGTGGTTTTTCCATCACCAAGCTCGTAATCCCTTTACGTAGCTGGTCGACACCGGCTAAAGCAATTACGGTGTATAATAGACGCGGCGTAATGACCCATAATGCATTTGGCTTCTCTCCAAATCGGCAGTGACATGTTGTTCGATGACGTCGTAAATAAACAAAGACTATGGTGATGAAGAGGACAACTCTCCTCTACCACCAGGAACTCCTTCCTGTCACGCCCGCTCCCGCTCCCCTTTCCTGGCGCTCGAGGGCGCCAGGCTGCCCTGCACGACGCACTCCTGCCACCATCATTACGCACACCCACTCCCCTCGTCACGCGCATCAGCAATTCATTGCACTCACCTGGACTCAATCACCTGCGTTTATTGCCTTCTCTATATCTGTCTGTTCCCCAGTTCTGTTCCCCACTTCTGCATTAATTGTCGTATGTCTTTTGTTTTACCCGGTTCTGCAGCTGTTCCAGTCCTGTTCCATGTCTCTGCTATATTACACATTAGACTCCCCATACCTGCTTCTCATCTCCAGCATTGGTTCCTACACTTCGTGATGTTTGGGGATTCATCATTTAAGAAGCTTCAGTCTTGCAAAAATGACACTGTCCATTTAAATGTATGATTGTACCATTTAAACTCAAGACGACAAGGGGTAAGGTTGTCTACTAAGCAAATCCAACAATGCAATAATTTGAGAATCTGTTTTTTTTTTTTTTTTTAAACCTACGGGCATGAATACACAGTCTGTCCTGGATCACCGGTCAGTATAGTGACATCTAAATGCAGTGTCCTACGGAGGCTTTCATTTATAACCGTTCTAACTAAACTCTTCCCTGTGAAGAAGTAGGGCTGATAAAAATCACAAAGTCCAAGTCCAACATGAGACCAATGATTGTAGTTTCATGGATAGAAAGTTTTATGGATTTAGTGTTTTGCTTCTGTAAATTCCTGCCGTTTTAATAAATTGCCTAGCGCTCTTTAAACGGACTAATTGCATATTCGAATTAGAATATTGCATATTCTTTTCATTAGTATGCCACTTCTGTTAAGACCCAGGGACATTAGCATAGTAGCGAAATGTGTGTGTGTGTGTGTGTGTGTGTGTGTGTGTGTGTAAGCGAGTAAGAGAGTGTGAGCGAGAGGAACAGAGTGAGTGTGAGAAAGAATGTTGTGAGTGAGATAAACAGAGAGAATGTGTTGGTGTGTGTGAATAGTTTGAAGTACACTACACCTGCTCGTTGAACATTTCATTCCAAAATCATGGGCATTAATATGGAGGTGCCACATTAATGCCATTATTGTCATTCAGCCACAAGAGCATTAGTTAGGTCAGCACTGATGTTGGGCGATTAGGCCTGGTTCACGTTACAATTCATCCAAAAGGTGTTGGGGTTGATGGGGTTGAGGTCAGGGCTCTGTGCAGGCCAGTCAAGTTCTTCCACACTGATATCAACAATCCATTTCTGTATGGACCTCGCTTTGTGCACGGGGGCATTGTCATGCTGAAACAGGAAAGGGCCTTCCCCAAACTGTTGACACAAAGTTGGAAGCACAGAATCGTCAAGTATGCTGTAGTGTTAAGATTTCCCTTCACTGGAACGAAGGGGCCCGAACCATGAAAAACAGCCCCAGACCATTATTCCTCATCCACCAAACTTTACAGTTGGCATTATGCATTCGGGCAGGAAGCGTTCTCCTGGCATCCGCCAAACCCAGATTCGTCCTTCGGACTGCCAGATGGTGAAGCGTAATTCATCACTCCAGAGAACACGTTTCCACTGCTCCATAGTCCAATGGCAGTGAGCTTTACACCACTCCAGCTGGCGTTTGGCATTGCACATGGTGAACTTAGGCTTGTGTGCGGCTGCTCGGCCATGGAAACCCATTTCATGAAGCTCCCGATGAATCAAATCAAATCAAATGTATTTATATAGCCCTTCGTACATCAGCTGATATCTCAAAGTGCTGTACAGAAACCCAGCCTAAAACCCCAAACAGCAAGCAATGCAGGTGTAGAAGCACGGTGGCTAGGAAAAACTCCCTAGAAAGGCCAAAACCTAGGAAGAAACCAAGAGGAACCAGGATATGAGGGGTGGCCAGTCCTCTTCTGGCTGTGCCGGGTGGAGATTATAACAGAACATGGCCAAGATGTTCAAATGTTCATAAATGAATAGCAGGGTCAAATAATAATAATCAGAGTGGTTGTCTAGGGTGCAACAGGTCAGCACCTCAGGAGTAAATGTAAGTTGGCTTTTCATAGCCAATCATTCAGAGTATTCAGAGTATGAACAGATCTTGTGCCGACGTTGCTTCCAGAGACAGTTTGGAACGTAGTATTGAGTGTTTCAACCGAGGACGGACGATTTTTACGCGCTGCGCACTTCAGCACTCGGTGAGCTTGTGTGGCCTACCACTTCACTGCTGAGCCGTTGTTGCTCCTAGTTGTTTCCACTTCACAATAACAGCACTTACAGTTGACCAGGACTCTAGCAGGACAGAAATTTCTAGAACTGACTTGTTGGAAAGGTAACATCCTATAACGGTGCCACGTTAAAAGTCACGGAGCTCTTCAGGAAGGCCATTCTACTGCCAATGTTTGTTTGTCTATGGAGATTGCATGGCTGGGGGCTCGATTTGATACACCTGTGATTTGATACACCATGACACACAGTGTACCCCCTTGAATTTCAGGACTACACTCCAGGGGCCTCGTTTCTAAATCATGCGTTGTCAGAAATCTGTGTGTAAACCACATGTAGGATCATTTCCACGCAGAGTGTGAGATTTATCAACGTGAACATTTTCTTGAGTGAGCACAGATGTACACGCAGCCATGAGTAGTAGTGGCGGTCAAGCATGGACACAGTGTCTTCGGAATCCGAATCCACTAATTTGAAGGGGTGTCCACATACTTTTGTATACAGTGCATTCGGGAAGTATTCAGATCCCTTGACTTTTTCCACATTTTGTTACGTTACAGCCTTATTCTAAAATGGATTAAATTGTTTTTTTTCCCCCTCATCAATCTGCAGACAATACCCATAATAAAACTTTTTTTTTGCTAATTTATTATTATTTTTTAAACAGAAATATAACATTTACATAAGTATTCAGGCCCCCGAGTCTTCTTTGGTACGACACTTCAAGCTTGGCACACCTGTATTTGGGGAGTTTCTCCCATTCTTCTCTGCAGATCCTCTCAAGCTTTGTCAGGTTGGATGGGGAGCGTCGCTGCACAGCTATTTTTGGGTATCTCCAGAGATGTTCAAGTCCGGGCTCTGGCTGGGCCACTCAAGAACATTCAGAGACTTGTCCCAAAGCCACTCCTGTGTTGTCTTGGCTGTGTGCTTTGGGTCGTTGTCCTGTTGGAAGGTGAACCTTCGCCCCAGTCTGAGATCCTGAGAAATCTGGAGCACGTTTTCATCAAGAATATCTTTGTACTTTGCTTCGTTCATCTCTTTCCCTCGATCCTGACTAATCTCCCAGTCACTGCCGCTGAAAAACATTCCCACAGCATGATGCTGCCACCACCATGCTTCACTGTAGGGATGGTGCCAGGTTTCCTCCAGATGTGACACTTGGCATGCAGGCCAAAGACTTCAATCTTGGTTTAATCAGACCAGATAATCTTGTTTCTCATGGTCTGAGTGTCTTTAGGTGCCTTTTGGCAAACTTCAAATCGGGCTGTCATGTGCCTTTTACTGAGGAGTGGCTTCCATCTGGTCAATCTACCATAAAGGTCTGATAGTTGGAATGCTGCAGAAATGGTTGTCCTTCTGGAAGGTTCTCCCATCTCCACAGAGGACTCTGGACCTCTGTCAGAGTGACCATCAGGTTCTTGGTCACCTCTCTGACCAAGACCCTTCTCCCCTAAATGTGTAACCTTTATTTAAACAGGCAAGTCATTTAAGAACAAATTCGTATTGACAATGACGGCCTACCGGGGAACAGTGGGTTAATTGTCTTCTTGCAGAACAACAGCATTTCGCTTACTGGCCCAGCACTCTAACCACTAGTCTATCTGCCGCCCAAATGCTCAGTTTGGCTGGGCGGCCAGCTCTAGGAAGAGTCTTGGTGGTTCCAAACTTCTTCCACTTAAAAATTATGGAGGTCACTGTGTTCTTTTGGACCTTCAATAACTGCAGAAATGTTTTGGTACAGAAATGTTTTGATACCCTTCCCCAGATCTGTGACTCGACACAATCCTGTCTTGGAGCTCTACGGACAATTCCTTCGATCTCATTGCTTGTTTTTTTTCTCTGACATGCACGGTGTCATGACTGTCCTGATCAGGTCAGGTTACAGGAGACCACAACCCTACAGATTATCTCTCAACCCCAACAGAGGAGGAGGGATCTAGGGGTCTGAAGATGTGGGGGTTTTATGACCCCTCACGCCCCTGGTAAATCTCAGGCCACAGACACATTCCTTTGTCCTGTTACTATGGAGACCCAGCCTCAGAACATTAAACATGAAATTAAAGGGACTTTGGAAAAATGGTTTCCGTCAGCCACAATGGTGGTCATGACGATAGATGGAATATGAAAATGTATGTCATTTTTGTTTTGTTATTAAAGGTTAATAGATGACGTTATTACGAAAACATCGTAGCGTAAAGAGTTTTCCTAGTATATGTTTGATGTTTATACATTGTATGTTGTTTGGAAAATGTCCAAATCAAAGGGAATGTGTTTGTAAAGGTAAAATGTGAAGTTAGATATTTTAGATATATCTAAAATTTGATTTGAGAAAAACCTAGACCTTGCCTCTTAACTTGGTACGCCCAGAGAATTGCCCTAAAGGCGGTTACGTCCACTTCTGACCCAAGGGTATAAAACCTGTGAGTAAAGAATTTACAGACAAGACTATGTGACCCAAGCGGCAGCCAAGGTCTAAAACGTCAACGAACCCAGAACGCAACACAAGTTTGAAGACAAATAAATATTTTTCTACCCAAGCTACGGATGAGTAGCTGTGTCTAAGCGGGTGAATTCAAGCCGGACCCCTAGCATCCAATCCCAGCAAACCATGGTATCTAAAAGGTTTCATTCCTATGCTGTGAGCTCTGAGCTACAGAGCTGTCTGTCCTCAGAAGACCCCTTCCAGAGCAAGGGAACAGACTCCTAAGCCAAAAGGACACTGACATCGTGAGGACGATGTGAGGACGCCGGAGAAGTGAGTCATCGAGCAGCCTGAACGGTCCACGCAGAGAGTCCTTGGAGACCTTCCCCAAGTAATTACATCATTATATTCTGACCCATAAGAGCGGCAGTTTGGGGCAAGGCTAGGGTTAGAATAGCATAGCTGACAAATTCACCCAAATGTATGTTTCTCTCGTGTACTTTCTTTTTTCTCTCTCTCTTTGAAATCCTCATTGTGGGTAACACGCGCCATAGTGTATTGGCCTGTTATACTAAGTTCTAATCAATAGCCTCTAATGTGTTTTGTCTATGTGTATCTTTTATCATCATTTTAGCTTTTTAGTAAATAAATATTCAACTAAGATTGGTGTGGTACGAACTCATTGGTGAGACCCGGGTCCGTGCAGATTCACGGGCTATATGACGTTCAGAACCAGATTGTAGAGGCAACTGGTTAATTAGCGGCTGTTGTAAAATCGATATTCTGATATTCTTTGAGTTAATTTGGGAAATAGAAACTCAATAAAACCTAGTTTTCCTATGGTGCCCCAGGTTAATAATTGCTTGATTCAGTTAATCACGCAATTAGAAACGTTTAATAAGTCGATGAACAACAGTCATCATATTAACACATACAACGTCACGACAACTGTCAACTGTGGAACCTTATATAGACAGGTGTGTGTCTTTCCAAATCATGTCCAATCAATTGAATTTACCACAGGTGGACTCCAATCAATGAAAACAAGATACACCTGAGCTCAATTTCGAGTCGAGGGTCTGAATACTTATGTAAATAAGGTATTGTTTTTCTTTTTATATATACATTTGCAAAAATGTTTATAAATCTGTTTTTTTCGCTTTATAATTATGATTTTTTTGATATTGTGTATAGATTTCTGAGGATTTAAAAAAACATGTAATCCATTTTAGAATAAGGCTGTAATGTAACAAAATGTGGAAAAAGTCAAGGGGTCTGAATATGTTCCAAAGGCACTGTATCTGGGAAGGGTATAAAACAATTTCTAGAGTGTTGAAAGTTTCCAAGAGCACAGTGATCTCCATCATTAGCAAATTGAAAAAATATGGAATTACCCCGACTCTGCCTAGAGCTGGCCGTCCAACCAAACTGAGAAACCAGGCAGGAAGGACCTTCGATGAGGGAGGTGACCAAGAACCCAATGACCACTCTGACAGAACTACAGAGTTCCTGGGCTGAGATGGGAGAACCTGCCAGAAGGACAACATCCTCTATAGCACTTCAACCAATCTGTACATGTTGAAAATGTGTGAAATTGTTTCATTTCTGAATATTTATTTCCACAGTGAATTTATGCAACATATACTTCCAGGCTATATATATGATCAGTTCATTTGTCACGGTAATAATCCATATAACGTCCAGTAATTTGTTAAATTAGGAGGCATGTGTGAAAGTGAAACCAATGTTTAAATACCATAAAAACTAGATAACGGGAAATGGAATGGCTGCTCCTGCTCAGTTGGAAGATGCTCTCTGCTAAATGCGGCTTGTTTTTTAGAGACAGGTGGGACTTTTTTTGGAAGAAAGTATAGATCAGATATTGTTTCCCAAAACCAATCTGAGGATTTTTGTGAGGATTAAAGACCTACTTTAGAAAGGCTAACATATGCCATTCCGGTGCACATCCAAGTGCTATCCACCCTCGGGTTTTTTGACAACGGGACACAGCGGGACACTTTTCAGCATACCTCGATGAGCCAATCTTTTGGATGCTATCATAAGCAAAACAAACTATAACATACACTTTTCATACACCATCGCACAACAGGTTGGAGGTCAAAAGGAGTTTCCTTGCCATCAATGGGTTCCCAAATACGAACAGAGCAAATGGACGTCACCCACATCGCCATAAAAGAGTGCCCATCCCAAATACGAACAGAGCAAATGGACGTCACCCACATCGCCATAAAAGAGTGCCCATCCCAAATACAAACAGAGCAAATGGACGTCACCCACATCGCCATAAAAGAGTGCCCATCCCAAATACAAACAGAGCAAATGGACGTCACCCACATCGCCATAAAAGAGTGCCCATCCCAAATACAAACAGAGCAAATGGACGTCACCCACATCGCCATAAAAGAGTGCCCATCCCAAATACGAACAGAGCAAATGGACGTCACCCACATCGCCATAAAAGTGCCCATCCCAAATACGAACAGAGCAAATGGACGTCACCCACATCGCCATAAAAGAGTGCCCATCCCAAATACGAACAGAGCAAATGGACGTCACCCACATCGCCATAAAAGTGCCCATCCCAAATACCAGTTGAAAGATGTGAACAGAAATGGCTTTCACTTAATGTGCAGGTGAATGTGTTGGAACGCGAGACTAGTTTATTCTGCAGAACAGCTATGTTTGTCACGCCCTGATCTGTTTCACCTGCTCCTGTGATCAGCTCCACCCCCTCCAGGTGTTGTTTCTTTTCCTCAGTGTATTTATCCCTGTGTTTCCTGTCTCTCTGTGCCAGTGTATTTATCCCTGTGTTTCCTGTCTCTGTGCCAGTGTATTTATCCCTGTGTTTCCTGTCTCTGTGCCAGTGTATTTATCCCTGTGTTTCCTGTCTCTGTGCCAGTGTATTTATCCCTGTGTTTCCTGTCTCTCTGTGCCAGTGTATTCATCCCTGTGTTTCCTGTCTCTGTGCCAGTGTATTTATCCCTGTGTTTCCTGTCTCTGTGCCAGTGTATTTATCCCTGTGTTTCCTGTCTCTGTGCCAGTGTATTTATCCCTGTGTTTCCTGTCTCTGTGCCAGTGTATTTATCCCTGTGTTTCCTGTCTCTGTGCCAGTGTATTTATCCCTGTGTTTCCTGTCTCTGTGCCAGTGTATTTATCCCTGTGTTTCCTGTCTCTGTGTGCCAGTGTATTTATCCCTGTGTTTCCTGTCTCTCTGTGCCAGTGTATTTATCCCTGTGTTTCCTGTCTCTCTGTGCCAGTGTATTTATCCCTGTGTTTCCTGTCTCTCTGTGCCAGTGTATTCATCCCTGTGTTTCCTGTCTCTCTGTGCCAGTGTATTTATCCCTGTGTTTCCTGTCTCTCTGTGCCAGTGTATTTATCCCTGTGTTTCCTGTCTCTCTGTGCCAGTGTATTTATCCCTGTGTTTCCTGTCTCTCTGTGCCAGTGTATTTATCCCTGTGTTTCCTGTCTCTCTGTGCCAGTGTATTCATCCCTGTGTTTCCTGTCTCTCTGTGCCAGTGTATTTATCCCTGTGTTTCCTGTCTCTCTGTGCCAGTGTATTTATCCCTGTGTTTCCTGTCTCTCTGTGCCAGTGTATTCATCCCTGTGTTTCCTGTCTCTCTGTGCCAGTGTATTTATCCCTGTGTTTCCTGTCTCTCTGTACCAGTGTATTTATCCCTGTGTTTCCTGTCTCTGTGCCAGTGTATTTATCCCTGTGTTTCCTGTCTCTCTGTCCCAGTGTATTTATCCCTGTGTTTCCTGTCTCTCTGTGCCAGTGTATTCATCCCTGTGTTTCCTGTCTCTCTGTGCCAGTGTATTTATCCCTGTGTTTCCTGTCTCTCTGTGCCAGTGTATTTATCCCTGTGTTTCCTGTCTCTCTGTGCCAGTGTATTCATCCCTGTGTTTCCTGTCTCTCTGTGCCAGTGTATTTATCCCTGTGTTTCCTGTCTCTCTGTGCCAGTGTATTTATCCCTGTGTTTCCTGTCTCTCTGTGCCAGTGTATTCATCCCTGTGTTTCCTGTCTCTGTGCCAGTGTATTTATCCCTGTGTTTCCTGTCTCTCTGTGCCAGTGTATTTATCCCTGTGTTTCCTGTCTCTCTGTGCCAGTGCATTTATCCCTGTGTTTCCTGTCTCTCTGTACCAGTGTATTTATCCCTGTGTTTCCTGTCTCTCTGTGCCAGTGTATTTATCCCTGTGTTTCCTGTCTCTCTGTGCCAGTGTATTTATCCCTGTGTTTCCTGTCTCTGTGCCAGTGTATTTATCCCTGTGTTTCCTGTCTCTCTGTGCCAGTGTATTTATCCCTGTGTTTCCTGTCTCTGTGCCAGTGTATTTATCCCTGTGTTTCCTGTCTCTGTGCCAGTGTATTTATCCCTGTGTTTCCTGTCTCTGTGCCAGTGTATTTATCCCTGTGTTTCCTTTCTCTGTGCCAGTGTATTTATCCCTGTGTTTCCTGTCTCTGTGCCAGTGTATTTATCCCTGTGTTTCCTGTCTCTGTGCCAGTGTATTTATCCCTGTGTTTCCTGTCTCTGTGCCAGTGTATTTATCCCTGTGTTTCCTGTCTCTCTGTGCCAGTGTATTTATCCCTGTGTTTCCTGTCTCTCTGTACCAGTGTATTTATCCCTGTGTTTCCTGTCTCTGTGCCAGTGTATTTATCCCTGTGTTTCCTGTCTCTCTGTCCCAGTGTATTTATCCCTGTGTTTCCTGTCTCTGTGCCAGTTCGTCATGTATGTTTAGTCTATTCAACCAGCGTGTTTTTCCTGTACTCCTTTTGCTATTCTCCTTTTTCTAGTCCTCCTGGTTTTGACCCTTGCCTGTTTCTGGACTCTGTACTCGCCTGCCTGACCATTCTGCCTGCTTGACCATGAGCCTGTCTGCCACTCTGTACCTCCTGGACTCTGATCTGGTTTTGACCTTTAACCTGTCCACGACCATTCTCTTGCCTATTCCTTTTGGATTATTAAACATTGTAAGACTCCAACCATCTGCCTCCCGTGTCTGCATCTGGGTCTCACCTTGTGCCTTGATAATGTTGGCCTATACGCCTACAGGAGAGAGCTGTTGTTGATGAATGGCTTACTGGTGAGTGTTATACCTACACAAGTGCCGTTGCTAAAGCAACTTGAATTGTCCTAATGGTTCATCTCTTTGTAGCTATGATTTTATTTTTACTGGTCAAAGCACAACCGAGCCAAATAAAACCTTTTGGTTGTATTCAATCTCAGACACTAGCACCTCTATTTCAGACTCAGATTCGAAAACAAATGCATCGTTATTTTGGGGGGTGGTGCCATTGTATTTCATGGTACGGCGGTGTATATTCCACACAGACTTTAAAGAGATGATTTAGACCAGGTTATATAAGGATGTTTCTAAATACAAATAGCCAAGGTGGTGCACGAGCACTGAGGCTGTGAACAGTTGGTATTTATCAACAGTTCCCTCCTACCGGTGTGTGTATGACGCTCGTAGGATTATTTTAGAAAATCACACTTTTTCTACTTGTACGAACATTCTACATTCTATTCATCAGTATTTTAGAATAGTTTCTGCGCAATATTGACAAATGAGGCCCCAGGTATTGACAAATGAGGCCCCGGGTATTGACAAATGAGGCCCCGGGTATCATCATCGTTTTCCCATCCTCTCAAACTAATGGTTTTCTCAGGGGAGGGAGCGCTGGCCGGAGTCATCAGATCACTCCCCCTTTTTAATCAGCATCTCTTTGATGGCCTCATGGATATCCTGTGTGTGTGTGTGTGTGTGTGTGTGTGTGTTTCTAGATGTGTTAAAGCACAACAGCTTCCTCACAGAATTCCTTCTTTGTTTCGTCCTAAAAATCTCACAAACACCAGACACGGAGCATTATCAGTTTTCTCTGTTGATTCATCCACAGATAACGAAATACTTGGTGTATTCTGAATGACCTCATCAAGTTGTGAAGTCAAATCTTCAGCTAATTTGTTAGTTCTCCTCATTGCTGTGGAGTCCGTTTGATCTTTTCTCTGAGATCATCTGTTTACCTTCAAGTAAGTTGTCAGCAACTTCACGCGTCCATTGTTTTACCATCTCAGTGTCTGAAAAGCTTTTTCTCCGTTGTTGTGTTTTCCCCAAAAACCCAGGCTATCCTCAGTGAACACTCCATTGCACGTTGTTGCGTTTTCCCCAAAAACCCAGGCTATCCTCAGTGAACACTCCATTGCACGTTGTTGTGTTTTCCCCAAAAACCCGGGCTATCCTCAGTGAACACTCCATTGCACGTTGTTGTGTTTTCCCCAAAAACCCAGGCTATCCTCAGTGAACACTCCATTGCACGTTGTTGTGGTTTCCCCAAAAACCCAGGCTATCCTCAGTGAACACTCCATTGCACGTTGTTGTGTTTTCCCCAAAAACCCAGGCTATCCTCAGTGAACACTCCATTGCACGTTGTTGTGCTGTCAGGGAATTGACAAGGACCTCTCATATTGGGATTGGAGTTGGTTCATCTTGTTTGTTCTCACCTCCGTGTTCGGGGGATACGTCTGATCCACGTTACTATGCCTGGGTGTCATAATGGAGCTTAACATCGGCACTTTTCACCAGAGATACAGACTCACTGCATATCAGGCACATTGGTATTGTTCTAGTTGCTGGGAAATACTGTTCCGTCAACTCGTCTGTGAATATACGGTTTTCAGAGAAACTTGTCTTTTGTTTGAACAAGCCATATTAACAAAGATACTGGTAACGACGCTCCATCTATCTGTGATATATTATTTACAGTTGAACCCCGGTCAAATCTTTATGTTTCTTTCTGCCTGCTAGTCGCAAGGTTCCACAAAGGATAGTTGGATTAATGTAATTGGGTAAGACGCGGCCTCTTGTAATTTGCATATAACCACACGATTGGATTAGACGGGGCAGTAGTAGAGGCGGGCGTTGCTTTGAGAGAGAGAGAGACAGAGACCCAGGTCATAACATAGAAATAAACTCTTTGAAAATGACCTAGTATTGTACAAAGCTCAAATGAGAATGCATGTTGAATGTCCTTTTCCTTCCAGTCTCAAACTGGAGTTCAATCAAGGATGTTTTCCGAATCACATTACTTTTGCCTTTTGTTGACCAGTACTGAACTGGTTCTCCGATGAGGAACCTGTTCTCCGATGAGGAACCTGTTCTCCGATGAGGAACCTGTTCTCCGATGAGGAACCTGTTCTCCGATGAGGAACCTTTTCTCCTGATTCTTTCAGGTCTATAGTTGAGCACAACACCAGCTGCTTTCCGTTTGTACTTTAGGAGTCTGCCTGGGGTTCTGCTGAATAGACCTTGCCCAGCTGGAAGGATCTTTCACACGTGCTCTCAATCACTATCATCCACATGCCCAGAATCGGCTCGCTTTTCTCCCAGGACACACTGACTGGACAGCCTTGGTTTGACCTTTGACCTTCTGTCAGCTAGCCTTTGGTAATGTGTGCATGTATTTCCCCTCCCCTCCATTCACCTCTCACATCACCTTACCCCACCTCACCCCTCTCAGCTATATCCTTGTCTTTTTCCTCTCCTTCTGCTTTCTCCTCTCGTTCCACTTACCCACCTCCCACCCAGTGAATAGTCACCCTCTTCCACGATTGGAGGACCTTAGTCAACATGTGTTGCTGCCAGTTTATTCCTTCCTCGTCATACAGGCACCAGCTGGAGTCAACGGCTATTACAGGACATGAAGGCCAAGGGTTGTTTGGTTGAAGATGAGGAAGAGCAACCCTTTCCCTTTGGGCTGTGGCTGGGTGGCTGTTCACCAACACTGTGTTTGCCAGGTTGGGTTGTTATGTTATGAGTAGGAGCAGCAACAAGAAACTATGTCAGTAAAAAGAATTGGCAGAACAAGTATGTTCTCTTTGTGGAGAACTAGTTGAAGAACATGGTTCAGGATGTCTGCTGGAACTATGGTCTCTCAAGTGGATAAGCGGTATCACAAATGATTTTAGACCACTGTGTGTGTGTGTCCGTCCCAATGCCATGACGAATCCCTGCTGGAGGAAGTTTATGAGAATCATGGGATGTTCCCATGGTGACCACTGCTACCTCCCTATACTGATTTACACCTCAGCTGATTCCTCGGACAGCGAGCTGGGGGAGTCATGGGGGAGTCATGGGGGAGTCAGGGAGCAGGGGGAGAGAATTGACACATGCTGTTCTGGACGAGTCAGGTGGAGAGAGAAAGAAGAGAGAGAATCTCCAGACATGGTGCAGACAGCTGGTTTCACTTCAGTAACTGACAGAGAGTTTCAGGGCTTTGGCAGCGTGTCTGGATGAGATGATGTCCACAATAAAACACCAGCTAATCCATGGATGGAAAGAACTCTAACAGACCTATCAGGGTTGAGCTGGGTGGACACAACAGACCTGTGGACCTATCAGGGTTGAGCTGGGTGGACACAACAGACCTGTGGACCTATCAGGGTTGAGCTGGGTGGACACAACAGACCTGTAGACCTATCAGGGTTGAGCTGGGTGGACACAACAGACCTGTAGACCTATCAGGGTTGAGCTGGGTGGACACAACAGACCTGTAGACCTATCAGGGTTGAACTGGGTGGACACAACAGACCTGTAGACCTATCAGGGTTGAGCTGGGTGGACACAACAGACCTGTAGACCTATCAGGGTTGAGCTGGGTGGACACAACAGACCTGTAGACCTATCAGGGTTGAGCTGGGTGGACACAACAGACCTGTAGACCTATCAGGGTTGAGCTGGGTGGACACAACAGACCTGTAGACCTATCAGGGTTGAGCTGGGTGGACACAACAGACCTGTAGACCTATCAGGGTTGAGCTGGGTGGACACAACAGACCTGTAGACCTATCAGGGTTGAGCTGGGTGTGGGGAACAGCATGGGGAACATTAACAGACAAACATGCCCGAGCGTGTGTGTGTGTGTGTGTGTGTGTGTTCATGGTTAGAACGACAGGATCAAATGTACCAATGGTTTATAATAGAGCTAAACCATACATGATTATATTTGGACAGAGAGAGAAAACAGCCATGGTCAGATGTTTTAGCAAACTGGCAGAGTCTGTGTTCCTCAGAGAGATACCTCACACACACACACACACACACACACACACACACAGAAGACGCAAAATGACTCTCAGTTCCCATTACAAACTTTAGAATAGTACAATACATGTCTTATTTCTGGTAGTAAAATGATTCAAACTCTACACTCTCCCACAGACCACAGGTGAAGATAACCGAGGCAGAACTATCAACCTCTGTCACAACTCTCACTGTTGTATTATCACAATGCTATTTCCTTGATTCCTCACGTCCTCTCTCCTAGCCTCCTTCTCAAAACTCATTATCGGATGAGAAAGTCAGAGGTCCCTTTCCCACTTCTCAGCAAATGGGTTTTTGAAAACCAAGTGAAGATAGAGACCCCGTGAACCCGTGTCTGGCTTCTGTCCACTGTACCAAGCACATCTATAGGTGGGGTGAGTCAAACCAATGCTGTTTCCGGTAAGGTGAGGACAGACCACTCAAAGACAAACCCTATGTCTGGCTTCTGTCTGTTTCTCAGGGCAGTGTAAGCCAGAACATCTGAAAGACTTCATCTGTGGAGCGAGCCAACATGGTTGTCCAGGAGCCCTGGGAGAGGCCAGTTTCTCAGAGAAGTTAGTATAACTCAGCACATTATTTTAAGAGCTTCCATCTGACGAGTTAGCCAAAATGTCCGGTCAAGGAGTCCTCGACGGATCGGGTTCTGGCAGTAAATGTAGCGATTCTGTGGAAAAACAGGATTCATCCAGTGAATTTGACACCCACTCTCCAGAACACATTCAATACTGCACAGCCGGGGGGCAGGAGAGGGACAGAAGAGGAAGAGACCAGCCAACTATTAGTCCAGTGTGAGAAAACTCAGGCAGATCGACATTCCCATCAGAGGAAAAACAGCATTTTCAAAGAGTCAGGACAACATGTCAAGGTCGGCCATTTTGTTTGGACACAACCTATAAGAGTTTCTGCACAAAAAACAACTGCTGTGATTTTGCCCATCTAGCCTTGGCATGTCGCCAATAAGTCAAGTCAATTGAAGACTGGAGTCTCGAATTTAACTACAGAATGGAACATATCAGTTTTTCAGAACCTCCATTAGAAAATATTGAGTCTGTGTAAAATGACCCACTTTACACATTTGTGCCACATCGACATTTCAAAAGAACAATTTCAAAATATTATTATAAGAATGGTCTCTGGTTGTGTACAGTTTTGCTACAGCAGGAAAATAATCCCACAGCAACAGGAAGTGGAATTATGTGGATTATAATTAATGGACATTTTTGTTGGGGTTGATACATTTTTCGTACGGGAAAATGAAGTCTGAAATTATAAACTTCAGAATCTTTCTAAAACTTCAAATAAACTACAAATTTAAATTAAGATCCTACATCTATCTGCGCATGAGTGTTCGGTAAAAAAAAAAAAAAAAAAAAAAAAGTCTTTAAGAGTACAGACTGCCTCCACATACTCACTGACTTTGTTCCAGTGTAGGGGTGTAGGGCATCCCAAGGGATTGACAAAACAACAGTTTGAAAAGAAACAGACTTCCAGCTCGACACATAATAAATCTTTCCACTGTGTGCAGACCAGCAGCACCTCGCTCACTGAATCAACACCTCAGGGATTAACCTCATAGGGATTTTTCTTACGGCTGAATTAAGAGCACTGAAATCCAGTGTGTCATCTCAAACTGGTTATAAACATCTGTGACTCAAAACAGCTGATCTGTCATTTAGCAGATGGTCATTTCTGAGAGTGGCACATATAACAGAATATGTAGATATAATATGTCATTTAGCAGATGGTCATTTCTGAGAGTGGCACATAACAGAATATGTAGATATAATATGTCATTTAGCAGATGCTTTTGTCAAACAACACTTACAGTCACGCATGCATTAATTTGATGTATTAGTGGTCCTGGGAATCGAACCCACTATTCTGGCCTTGCAAGCGCCATGAACTACAGGGAACCGTGTTCTACTAACTGAGCTGCAGAGGACCGTGTTCTACTAACTGAACTACAGAGGACCGTGTTCTACTAACTGAACTACAGAGGACCGTGTTCTACTAACTGAACTGCAGAGGACCGTGTTCTACTAACTGAACTACAGAGGACCGTGTTCTACTAACTGAACATCAGAGGACCGTGTTCTACTAACTGAACTACAGAGGACCATGTTCTACTAACTGAACTACAGAGGACCATGTTCTACTAACTGAACTACAGATGACCATGTTCTACTAACTGAACTACAGAGGACCATGTTCTACTAACTGAACTACAGAGGACCATGTTCTACTAACTGAACTACAGAGGACCATGTTCTACTAACTGAACTACAGAGGACCATGTTCTACTAACTGAACTACAGAGGACCGTGCTCTGCTAACTGAACTACAGAGGACTACAGCTAATCTGTCAGGAAGCAGATGGTCATTTCTGCGAGTGACACACGTAAGCAGCAGAGCCTCAGCCAATAGCCTTTAGCTATCTGCCTTTGGTGATGCTTCTGGGATATTTGTGTCCCGCCCCATAAACTAATCCAGGAAATGACTGGTTTAGCTTTGAGGGAAAAACAGTTTAATGTCTCTCTCTTCTCAAAGGGAAGGTCCCACTGGTGTTCATGGAGCTACGGGGGAACAGAGGAAAATATGATTGGATCTAATTGGAGATAGTTTGTTAGGTGGAGAGGAATGCTTTGGTAAGGATGACTATTCCAACCCCACCCTGTGCAGTTACAAACTTAGAAAGAGAAAGACAGAGGCCCCAGCTGCACACACACACTCATCTGTGGAAGTTCATATCTTGTTTGGATGAAATCTATCTCTGTACATCACACAGCACATATGAGGGAGGTCAGAAAGCCAGCTCTCTGCAGGACACACACAGGCACACACTGTGCGTGTGTGTGGCAGATGCTTTACGCATGGAACAGTTCAGCGCTGAGCGCAGCACTGACTTCAATTAGCCTTCTGGCCCGCACAACTGCATCCTTCTGGCCCACCCAACTGCATCCTTCTGGCCCGCCCAAGTCCATCCTTCTGGCCCGCCCAAGTCCATCCTTCTGGCCCGCCCAAGTCCATCCTTCTGGCCCGCCCAAGTGCATCCTTCTGGCCCGCCCAACTGCATCCTTCTGGCCCGCCCAAGTCCATCCTTCTGGCCCGCCCAAGTGCATCCTTCTGGCCCACCCAAGTGCATCCTTCTGGCCCGCCCAAGTCCATCCTTCTGGCCCGCCCAAGTCCATCCTTCTGGCCCGCCCAAGTCCATCCTTCTGGCCCGCCCAAGTCCATCCTTCTGGCCCGCCCAAGTCCATCCTTCTGGCCCGCCCAAGTCCATCCTTCTGGCCCGCCCAAGTCCATCCTTCTGGCCCGCCCAAGTCCATCCTTCTGGCCCGCCCAAGTCCATCCTTCTGGCCCGCCCAAGTCCATCCTTCTGGCCCGCCCAAGTCCATCCTTCTGGCCCGCCCAAGTCCATCCTTCTGGCCCGCCCAACTGCATCCTTCTGGCCCACCAAAGTCAGTCATATAGTCCAAGACAGTCATATATAGAGCACAGTGTCCAAGACAGTCATATATAGAGTACAGTGTCCAAGACAGTCATATAGTCCAAGACAGTCATATATAGGCTAATATACCATCCACCACCAGCTGGGCTAATCTACCATCCACCACCAGCTCATGAGCTGGGCTAATCTACCATCCACCACCAGCTCATGAGCTGGGCTAATCTACCATCCACCACCAGCTCATGAGCTGGGCTAATCTACCATCCACCACCAGCTCTGAGCTGGGCTAATCTACCATCCACCACCAGCTGGGCTAATCTACCATCCACCACCAGCTGGGCTAATCTACCATCCACCACCAGCTGGGCTAATCTACCATCCACCACCAGCTGGGCTAATCTACCATCCACCACCAGCTGGGCTAATCTACCATCCACCACCAGCTGGGCTAATCTACCATCCACCACCAGCTGGGCTAATCTACCATCCACCACCAGCTGGGCTAATCTACCATCCACCACCAGCTGGGCTAATCTACCATCCACCACCAGCTGGGCTAATCTACCATCCACCACCAGCTGGGCTAATCTACCATCCACCACCAGCTGGGCTAATCTACCATCCACCACCAGCTGGGCTAATCTACCATCCACCACCAGCTGGGCTAATCTACCATCCACCACCAGCTGGGCTAATCTACCATCCACCACCAGCTGGGCTAATCTACCATCCACCACCAGCTGGGCTAATCTACCATCCACCACCAGCTGGGCTAATCTACCATCCACCACCAGCTGGGCTAATCTACCATCCACCACCAGCTGGGCTAATCTACCATCCACCACCAGCTGGGCTAATCTACCATCCACCACCAGCTGGGCTAATCTACCATCCACCACCAGCTGGGCTAATCTACCATCCACCACCAGCTGGGCTAATCTACCATCCACCACCAGCTGGGCTAATCTACCATCCACCACCAGCTGGGCTAATCTACCATCCACCACCAGCTGGGCTAATCTACCATCCACCACCAGCTGGGCTAATCTACCATCCACCACCAGCTGGGCTAATCTACCATCCACCACCAGCTGGGCTAATCTCCCATCATCTACCACCAGCTGGGCTAATCTACCAACTACCACCAGCTGGGCTAATCTACCAACTACCACCAGCCGGGCTAATCTCCCAACTACCACCAGCACATGAGCTGGGCTAATCTACCATCTACCACCAGCTGGGCTAATCTACCATCCACCACCAGCTGGGCTAATCTACCAACTACCACCACCAGCTGGGCTAATCTCCCAAATACCACCAGCACATGAGCTGGGCTAATCTCCATCTACCACCAGCTGGGCTAATCTCCCATCCACCACCAGCACATGAGCTGGGCTAATCTCCCATCCACCACCAGCTGGGCTACTCTCCCATCCACCACCAGCTGGGCTAATCTCCCATCCACCACCAGCTGGGCTAATCTCCCATCCACCACCAGCTGGGCTAATCTCCCATCCACCACCAGCTGGGCTAATCTCCCATCCACCACCAGCTGGGCTAATCTCCCATCCACCACCAGCAGGGCTAATCTCCCATCCAACACCAGCACATGAGCTGGGCTAATCTCCATCCACCACCAGCACATGAGCTGGGCTAATCTCCCATCCACCACCAGCTGGGCTAAATCTCCCATCCACCACCAGCACATGAGCTGGGCTAATCTCCCATCCACCACCAGCACATGAGCTGAGCTAATCTCCCATCCACCACCAGCACATGAGCTGGGCTAATCTCCCATCCACCACCAGCATATGAGCTGAGCTAATCTCCCATCCACCACCAGCACATGAGCTGGGCTAATCTCCCATCCACCACCAGCACATGAGCTGGGCTAATCTCCATCCACCAGCTGGGCTAATCTCCCATCCACCACCAGCACATGAGCTGGGCTAATCTCCCATCCACCACCAGCACATGAGCTGGGCTAATCTCCCATCCACCACCAGCATATGAGCTGGGCTAATCTCCCATCCACCACCAGCATATGAGCTGAGCTAATCTCCCATCCACCACCAGCATATGAGCTGGGCTAATCTCCCATCCACCACCAGCATATGAGCTGGGCTAATCTACCATCCACCAGCTGGGTTGATCTCCCATCCACCACCAGCATATGAGCTGGGCTAATCTCCCATCCACCACCAGCACATGAGCTGGGCTAATCTCCCATCCACCACCAGCATATGAGCTGAGCTAATCTCCCATCCACCACCAGCACATGAGCTGGGCTAATCTCCCATCCGTCTATTTATTTAACCTTTATTTAACTAGGCAAGTCAGTTAAGAACAAATTATTATTTACAATGACGGCCTACCGGGGAACAGTGGGTTGACTGCCTTGTTCAGGGGCAGAACGGCAGATTTTGTACCTTGTCAGCTCAGGGATTTGATCTTGCAACCTTCCGGTTACTAGTCCAACGTTCTAACCACTAGGCTACCTGCCACCTCTACACTCTAACCACTAGGCTACCTGCCACCTCTACACTCTAACCACTCGGCTACCTGCCACCTCTACACTCTAACCACTAGGCTACCCTAACTCTCAGTTATTGACACAGACCGAGGCCCTAACTCTCAGTTATTGACACAGACCGAGGCCCTAACTCTCAGTTATTGACACAGACCGAGGTCCTAACTCTCAGTTATTGACACAGACCGAGGCCCTAACTCTCAGTTATTGACACAGACCGAGGCCCTAACTCTCAGTTATTGACACAGACCGAGGCCCTAACTCTCAGTTATTGACACAGACCGAGGCCCTAACTCTCAGTTATTGACACAGACCGAGGCCCTAACTCTCAGTTATTGACACAGACCGAGGCCCTAACTCTCAGTTATTGACACAGACCGAGGCCCTAACTCTCAGTTATTGACACAGACCGAGGCCCTAACTCTCAGTTATTGACACAGACCGAGGCCCTAACTCTCAGTTATTGACACAGACCGAGGCCCTAACTCTCAGTTATTGACACAGACCGAGGCCCTAACTCTCAGTTATTGACACAGACCGAGGCCCTAACTCTCAGTTATTGACACAGACCGAGGCCCTAACTCTCAGTTATTGACACAGACCGAGGCCCTAACTCTCAGTTATTGACACAGACCGAGGCCCTAACTCTCAGTTATTGACACAGACCGAGGCCCTAACTCTCAGTTATTGACACAGACCGAGGCCCTAACTCTCAGTTATTAACACAGACCGAGGCCCTAACTCTCAGTTATTGACACAGACCGAGGCCCTAACTCTCAGTTATTAACACAGACCGAGGCCCTAACTCTCAGTTATTAACACAGACCGAGGCCCTAACTCTCAGTTATTAACACAGACCGAGGCCCTAACTCTCAGTTATTAACACAGACCGAGGCCCTAACTCTTCATTATGATCCACAGTTCATGGACATCCATCCACATTGTCGGGACAGAGAAAACATCATACTACTAGAGTCTACAAATCATTCATAGCCGTCAATCCAGCTACTATTAACAAATGACCAATGAATTGTTCACTCCACCATTACAGAGAAAGGCACGCTATACTAACTATTCATAGTCACTGCTAATAGTAGTTGTTGACAGAGGAATGTGGTTGTTGACAGAGGAGTGGTTGTTTACAAACAGTAGTAGTTAACAGGTGGTTGTTTACTAATAGAAGTAGTTGACAGAGGAATGTGGTTGTTTACTAGAACAACCCTGACCCTCCATGCCCTCATCTAACTACACAGATATTGCCATGGGATACACACAGAAAGGCTATGGCAACCAAAGACGAAAACCCCTGTATTTGCCAATACAGTGAAACAGATGGTGAACTGTGCTCAGCAACTCCATCAGACCATTGCAGTGAGTGAGTAGGTTCTCTGGTGAACATGTTATGTTCAACCAATTTCGCTCTCTTTGCAGGTTCGTGATTGTCAGGGATGGCAAGGATCGTTGTCATGGAGACAGGAATAAAGTGCAGTTTTGGACCTAGGTGTGTCATCTGTGAGTGTTGACTCTGTCTCTCTCTCTCTCTCAGAATAACTTCAAATTTCATGTAGGAGTCTTGACCTTCAGTTTATCATTGGGACATTTCAGACATTCTTTGCCTCGATCCATTAGAGAAAACATAGAAACAGGGGAGGATCTTCTCTGTTCCACTATCATTAACAACTGTCAATTACGACCCCAAACACCGTGTCAAGACTTGACCTGAAGGCTATGACTAAATGGTTGCATAATCTCCAGGCTACATTATGATGTAGGGTTTGGGACATTGGTCAACATTTCCCAGCTGTAGTCCATGGTGAGCTGCCACATGCCTTCGTCCCTTTGTTCCAAGTCCTTAATGACCTCATTGGATGAGCTGGTGGATTTACCTGCTCCAAATGACTGTGGCCTGGTCTGTGGCCTGGTCTGTGGCCTGGTCTGTGGCCTGGGAGTCCCAGTTTGGACTAACAGTGTGAGCCTGGTCTGTGGCCTAGGAGTCCCAGTTTGGACTAACAGTGTGAGCCTGGTCTGTGGCCTAGGAGTCCCAGTTTGGACTAACAGTGTGAGTCTGGCCTGGGAATCCCAGTCCCAGTTTGGACTAACAGTGTGAGCCTGGTCTGTGGCCTAGGAGTCCCAGTTTGGACTAACAGTGTGAGCCTGGTCTGTGGCCTAGGAGTCCCAGTTTGGACTAACAGTGTGAGCCTGGTCTGGGAATCCCAGTTTGGACAAACAGTGTTTGAGCCTGGTCTGTGGCCTAGGAGTCCCAGTTTGGACTAACAGTGTGAGCCTGGTCTGTGGTCTAGGAGTCCCAGTTTGGACTAACAGTGTGAGCCTGGTCTGTGGTCTAGGAGTCCCAGTTTGGACTAACAGTGTGAGGCTGGTCTGTGGTCTAGGAGTCCCAGTTTGGACTAACAGTGTGAGGCTGGTCTGTGGCCTAGGAGTCCCAGTTTGGACTAACAGTGTGAGGCAAAGGGCAACAGTGAGCTGATCTATCAGGGTCGACTTTTGGCCGTTTGCTTTTTAACCGATAAATACAATTGTTGGTGGCCAAATTGTCAGGGAGAAAAAAATATATATATATATATATATATATATATATTTTTTTAATGGCAATATAATGGTGTAGCAGTCTAAGGCACTGCATCTCAGTTCAAGAGGCGCCACTGGTTCGAATCCAGGCTGTATCACATCCGGCCGTGATTGGGAGTCCCATAGGGCGGCGCACAATTGTCCCAGTGTTGTCCGGGTTTGGCCTGTGTAGGCCGTCATTGTAAACAAGAATTTGTTCTTGACTGACTTGCCAAGTTAAGTAAAAGTGAAATAAAATAAGAATTTCCAAGGCAAATATCCTTCATAGGATGAGACATCCTCAAGCTGCTCAGACATTACTGTCAGTTGTGTTTCTACATCACACAGAAGACACGAGCTCCTCATTAAGGACTTCAGCTAAGTGTACCCCACTGAGCGAAGACCGTGTTGATTATCCCCGTAACCAAGGTAGCGAGGCCGATGCTACTGTAAGGAGTGTGACTTCCAAACAGCAACGGCTGTTTTGATTGATAGACTAGAGTTTTATACACTATTGGTTCTTTTCAGTTGAGCTTCTTCAGTAGCTGCTTGGAAACGATACATTGTTGCCAACTGTTCACATCAGGAAGTTACAATGTTGCAATCACTAGGTAGCCGACTGCCTATAGCAGGAAACAGCCTCGTTATCAATAAGTCACATATACAGTATCACAAGTCATGACACTAGGAGAGTTACAATAGACGATACATTTATTAACATCGTACAGTAGAACTGTAAAAAAAAAAAAAAAAAACAGTGAGGTATAATTTGAGTTTTGGAAACATGTGCTTTGATTAATGCATGGCGAGGGCCTCGTTTCAAAGGAGCATTGTAAAATGTTCTCAACAAACCACTTTGCTGGATCAAATCCCCAAGCTGACAAAGGTCAAAATCTGTTTTTCTGCCCCCTGACAGTTTGTAAATGTTCCAACATTAATTCGATAGCTTCTTTCATTGTGTGGCCATGTGGAAAAGTCCCCTCTCTCCACTGCTGTGGTGCTGAAATGCAGTGGGAATGGGGCTGGCCGTCCCTGGTGTTCAAAGACAGCCATGTTCGGTTATTTATTCATTCAAATGTTCATGCCTAGGCTTGATTAAATTAGAGAGACCTAGATCGCATTTGAAAAACATTTGTGTTTTGTGATATATTAACAGAAATGTTCATAAAAATAGCCTACAGGACAGGTTGTTCGCAAATTATATTATACAGATATTATATTATGAAGTTGTGTTTTATAAATGTGTTTTTTAATTATATTTATGATTTATAGCAGGGATAAAGACGTAACAATGTTTTGCTTTTCAATAAAAACCTGTCATGTTAGTTTGTTAACACGGTTCTACTTTATTTGATTACAACTTTACAGGCAAATTTATATTCTGATAAGACGAATTACAATCATCTGAATGTGATTTTTGAGCATCGTGGGTGGACTCCCTAATGTGGTACGCCCCCAATGCATTTAGAGGTCTGGTAAATGTGTCATGTG
>NC_056444.1:6920677-6955677 GCF_018296145.1 Oncorhynchus tshawytscha
GAGAGAGGTAGAGGTAGAGAGAGGGTAGAGGTAGAGAGAGAGGTAGAGGTAGAGAGAGAGGTAGAGGTAGAGAGGAGGGTAGAGGTAGAGAGAGAGGTAGAGGTAGAGAGAGGTAGAGGTAGAGAGAGGTAGAGGTAGAGAGAGGGTAGAGGTAGAGAGGTAGAGGTAGAGAGAGAGGTAGAGGTAGAGAGAGAGGTAGAGGTAGAGAGGTAGAGGTAGAGAGAGAGGTAGAGAGAGAGAGGTAGGTAGAGAGAGGTAGAGAGAGAGGAGGTAGAGAGAGGTAGAGGTAGAGAGAGAGGTAGAGAGAGGTAGAGGTAGAGAGAGAGAGAGGTAGAGAGAGAGGTAGAGAGAGAGAGGTAGAGAGAGAGAGAGGTAGAGAGGTAGAGGTAGAGAGAGGTAGAGGTAGAGAGAGAGACGCACAACGTTACACAAATAATATACACAAATAATATATGCAATTTAGCAGATTCTTTTATCCAAACGTGACTTACAGTCATGCGGGTATACGTTTTAGGTACGGGTGCCCGCCGGGAATCGAACACACTATCCTGCCGTGTCATGCTCTACCACCTGAGCTACAGATGACCATGTTAGTCTGGTCGACACCAGGCTTATTTTCTAGAACCCTGGTTCAGAGGTGCATCACAAGATTTGGTAACGCTATACTGGACACCCAGCGTCATAACATGTTAGGACACGGTCATAACCTGTCATAACATGGTCATAACACTGACATGACACATCTATTTAGACCTGTTGTGACATAGTGTTATTTTTATGGCTGGTTATGACACCTACATAACAGTGTCAAAACCCACATTTATTCCAATGTGTTTGGCCAATATGTTCAAAGTTTCAGATATTTTTTTTATAACCCAACCCTGATCTGTACTTGACAACTTTGTCCCTGACCTGTTTGGCGAGCTCCTTGGTCTTCATAGTGTTGCTTGCTTAGTGGTGTTGCAGACTCTGGGGCCTTTCAGAACAAGTGTGTGTATATATACACATACTGAGATCATGTGACAGATCATGTGACACTTAGATTGCGCACACAGGTGGACTTTATTTAACTAATTCTGTGACTTCTGAAGGTAATTGGTTGCACCAGATCTTATTTAGGGGCTTCATAGCGAAGGGGATGAATACATATACACCACTTTTCATGACAGATTTTATAACAGAAGTTATTTTTTCCATTTCACTTCACCAATTTGGGTTGTTTTGTGTTTGTCCATTACATGAAATCCAAATAAAAATCTATTTAAAGTACAGGTTGTAATGCAACAAAATAGGAAGAAAAAATATATACTTTTGCAAGCCACTGTTGTCAGCGTGTTTAATCTTAGCTGCCCTACACTGCCCTACACTGCTCTACACTGCCCTACACTGCTCTACACTGCCCTACACTGCTCTACACTGCCCTACACAACCCTACACTGCCCTACACTGCCCTACACTGCTATACACTGCCCTACACAACCCTACACTGCCCTACACTGCTATACACTGCCCTACACTGCCCTACACTGCCCTACACAACCCTACACTGCCCTACACTGCTATACACTGCCCTACACTGCCCTACACTGCTCTACACTGCTCTACACTGCCCTACACAACCCTACACTGCCCTACACTGCTATACACTGCCCTACACTGCCCTCTACACTGCCCTACACTGCCCTACACTGCTATACACTGCCCTACACAGCTCTACACAGCTCTACACTGCCCTACACTACCCTACACAGCTCTACACTACCCTACACAGCTCTACACTACCCTACACAGCTCTACACTACCCTACACAGCTCTACAATACCCTACACAGCTCTACACTACCCTACACAGCTCTACACTACAGCTCTACAATACCCTACACAGCTCTACACTACCCTACACAGCTCTACAATACCCTACACAGCTCTACAATACCCTACACAGCTCTACACTACCCTACACAGCTCTACACTACCCTACACAGCTCTACAATACCCTACACAGCTCTACACTACCCTACACAGCTCTACAATACCCTACACAGCTCTACAATACCCTACACAGCTCTACAATACCCTACACAGCTCTACACTGCTCTACAATACCCTACACAGCTCTACACTACCCTACACAGCTCTACACTACACAGCTCTACAATACCTACACAGCTCTACACTACCCTACACAGCTCTACAATACCCTACACAGCTCTACAATACCCTACACAGCTCTACACTACCCTACACAGCTCTACACTACACAGCTCTACAATACCTACACAGCTCTACACTACCCTACACAGCTCTACAATACCCTACACAGCTCTACAATACCCTACACAGCTCTACACTGCTCTACAATACCCTACACAGCTCTACACTACCCTACACAGCTCTACACTGCTCTACACAGCTCTACACAGCTCTACACTGCCCTACACTGCCCTGCCCTACACTGCCCTACACAACTCTACACTACCCTACACAGCTCTACACTGCTCTACACAGCTCTACACAGCTCTACACTGCCCTGCACTGCCCTGCCCTACACTGCTCTACACAACTCTACACTGCCCTACACAACTCTACACTGCCCTACACTGCTCACTCATAAAGCAAAGTCCAAAGGGGCCTGGGGCTTTGATACCTGGCTGCAATATGAGGTGGGAGAACGAGAGAAGAGCTCAAACCCTGAAACAGAAAGAAAAGTCTAAGTGAAAACAGAAAGATGGAGGAAAAAGTATAACTACCATCTTCTAGACAGCTATCAACACTATGAAGGGAAACATTTTAAAGAGATAAGTTGTGTGTATGATATTCATTCATCTGGGCAGAAGATCAGCTTTCTACAGTCTCACAGCCATAGTGACTAAAGCCTTGTTGCCCTCTGAGCTTAGATCCCCGCTGGTTAACTACCACAGAAGAAGAAGTGGCAGTGTGTTTGAACTGAGATCCCCGCTGGTTAACTACCACAGAAGAAGAAGTGGCAGTGTGTTTGAGCTGAGATCCCCGCTGGTTAACTACCACAGAAGAAGAAGTGGCAGTGTGTTTGCCTCCGACGGCTTGTTTATGGGAGGGAATCGCAGTAACAGATGTGTTCGTGATAACAGAGAAGAATGAAGGGAGAGTTCCTCCAAAGAGCAGTGACAGAGCCAGGGGCCATCTGGAAGAGGACAGGCACAGAGGCTTTTTCCACAGTTTGGTTGTTACAGCCTGAATTTTAAAATGGATTAAAGTCCCCCAAAAATTGTCACTGTCCTACACACAATACCCATACCACATAACGTCAAAGTGGAATTATGTTTTTAGAAATGTTTACAAAATTAATGAATGATGAAAAGCTGAAATGTCTTGAGTCAATAAGTAATTCAGCCCCTTTTTTATGGCAAGGATAGGGATAAATACTGGAGTCTGACAGGGGGATAAATACTGGAGTCTGACAGGGGGATAAATACTGGAGTCTGACAGGGGGATAAATACTGGAGTCTGACAGGGGGATAAATACTGGAGTCTGACAGGGAGGGATAAATACTGGAGTCTGACAGGGGGATAAATACTGGAGTCTGACAGGGGGATAAATACTGGAGTCTGACAGGGGGATAAATACTGGAGTCTGACAGGGGGATAAATACTGGAGTCTGACAGGGGGATAAATACTGGAGTCTGACAGGGGGATAAATACTGGAGTCTGACAGGGATAAATACTGGAGTCTGACAGGGGGATAAATACTGGGGTCTGACAGGGGGATAAATACTGGGGTCTGACAGGGGGATAAATACTGGAGTCTGACAGGGGGATAAATACTGGAGTCTGACAGGGATAAATACTGGAGTCTGACAGGGGGATAAATACTGGGGTCTGACAGGGGGATAAATACTGGAGTCTGACAGGGGGATAAATACTGGGGTCTGACAGGGGGATAAATACTGGAGTCTGACAGGGGGATAAATACTGGGGTCTGACAGGGGGATAAATACTGGAGTCTGACAGGGGGATAAATACTGGAGTCTGACAGGGGGATAAATACTGGAGTCTGACAGGGAGGGATAAATACTGGAGTCTGACAGGGGGATAAATACTGGGGTCTGACAGGGAGGGATAAATACTGGAGTCTGACAGGGAGGGATAAATACTGGAGTCTGACAGGGAGGGATAAATACTGGAGTCTGACAGGGATAAATACTGGAGTCTGACAGGGGGATAAATACTGGAGTCTGACAGGGAGGGATAAATACTGGAGTCTGACAGGGAGGGATAAATACTGGAGTCTGACAGGGGGATAAATACTGGAGTCTGACAGGGGGATAAATACTGGAGTCTGACAGGGATAAATACTGGAGTCTGACAGGGAGGGATAAATACTGGAGTCTGACAGGGAGGGATAAATACTGGAGTCTGACAGGGATAAATACTGGAGTCTGACAGGGAGGGATAAATACTGGAGTCTGACAGGGAGGGATAAATACTGGAGTCTGACAGGGATAAATACTGGAGTCTGACAGGGAGGGATAAATACTGGAGTCTGACAGGGGGGTAAATACTGGAGTCTGACAGGGGGATAAATACTGGAGTCTGACAGGGGGATAAATACTGGAGTCTGACAGGGGGATAAATACTGGAGTCTGACAGGGATAAATACTGGGGTCTGACAGGGAGGGATAAATACTGGAGTCTGACAGGGAGGGATAAATACTGGAGTCTGACAGGGGGATAAATACTGGAGTCTGACAGGGAGGGATAAATACTGGAGTCTGACAGGGATAAATACTGGAGTCTGACAGGGGGATAAATACTGGAGTCTGACAGGGAGGGATAAATACTGGAGTCTGACAGGGAGGGATAAATACTGGAGTCTGACAGGGGGGGATAAATACTGGAGTCTGACAGGGATAAATACTGGAGTCTGACAGGGAGGGATAAATACTGGAGTCTGACAGGGATAAATATAGATAAAATACAAAAACACTGCTCTATCTGAAGGACATTCCTCTATGAAATAACAAAGTTTTGCTTTCCCAAATTCAAGGGGAATAATAAACCAAACCGTAGATTGGGTTTGCTTTACCCCACGAAATGTGAAACAGAGGAAACTTCCCACAGTTTCATCTAAAACACTTGAAGTTGTTTTTAGCTCATATCTGAGTAATGACACAATGGAGAATTAAGGTTGTGGGAACAGGGACAGTTGTCAACATAATGACTCGGTTTTAGGGCATTCCCTAGTCTGAATGGCAACGGCGTAAACACACCTCCTTTCAAGACAGCATACCAAGATAAGACGAGCTAACTACAGTGTTGATGAAGTGAACGCCTACAGCTCTAACACAGTGCAGTAGGGAGCGGCAGTCCCCCAGCCTGTTTAGGAGGTTTCTCCTGGTGGGTGAGGGATCCGCAATAGGGAGACGGGGGTTGGGATTTGGGCCTGGTTCAAGAACCTCTTAAAATGGGTCCTTTCACCACAATCCAGTCAAGTTAGATACAGTAAATGACTCACTTCGAGGAAGAGAGAAAGTGAGAACGGGAATTGTCTTTTCAAAGTGTTTATATTTAAACAGGGCGTTGGGCTGCTTAGAGGTGGAAGAACAGGAAGGAAAGGCCCAGACTTCCTCCCTGGGGGGGAAGAGACTGTGTTCCAGGGCCAGTTTCTGCTTAAAGGTGGAAGAACAGGAAGGAAAGGCCCAGACTTCCTCCCTGGGGGGGGAGGGGGGACTGTGCTCCAGGGTCAGGACAAAATGTGTGGCCCAGCCCTTCCACCCAAAAGCTCTGTTATGGCCGTATTGACTAGGAACCAAACATAAGCAAACGGAAGCAGCAGGATAAAGAGGAGGGGGACCCACCTGAATTTGTCCAATAGACAGTTATTATCGTTGGAAAACAGTTTCCTTTGGGAGTAAACGGTCTCCAACGCAAAACCTTTGCAACTGTTTGCTACAGTCTACGTCGAATGAGAATGGGTGAACGGTACAAGTGGACACCACTAGAGGAGTGGACTGAGGGCATGGTGGCAGACTCACCAATGAAACAGGCGGCAGACTCACCAATGAAACAGGCGGCAGACTCACCAATGAAACAGGCGGCAGACTCACCAATGAAACAGGCGGCAGACTCACCAATGGAACAGGCGACAGACTCACCAATGGAACAGGCGACAGACTCACCAATGGAACAGGCGACAGACTCACCAATGGAACAGGCGACAGACTCACCAATGGAACAGGCGACAGACTCACCAATGGAACAGGCGACAGACTCACCAATGGAACAGGCGACAGACTCACCAATGGAACAGGCGACAGACTCACCAATGGAACAGGCGACAGACTCACCAATGGAACAGGCGACAGACTCACCAATGGAACAGGCGACAGACTCACCAATGGAACAGGCGACAGACTCACCAATGAAACAGGCGACAGACTCACTAATAGATAACGTTGCATGCATTGCATCACGGCAGTACAAACTATTGCAATCTGTTGATTTTGAACAGGAACATCCTGAGAAATGGTAAGCAACAAATCAATAAAAACAATTAAATAAATTGACAAGAAAATAGATTTCACCAGGGATGATAGTTTTGTCTGTTCCAATTTTTTTAAACAAGCATGAAAACACTAGACAGTGCAGTTAGGGTATAAAGCTCCTCGGATGAAGAACCGAGTCCAGATGCGAGGTCATAGGCTTTACTAGAAACTGTGTTTCTTAGCCCAGAGATCCAGAATGACAGTGAGGAGCAGTGCTTTGTAGACTGTATTGATGTGGATGGACAAGTCCAGAGATCCAGAATGTGATAGAGGAGACGTAAAGCCAGTGGAAAAGAGATTACAACCATGAAAAACTGCCCCAGGCCATTATACCTCCCCCACCAAACTTTACAGTTAGCACTAGGCATTGTCTCCGAGCTCTACGGACAATTCCTTCGACCTCATGGCTTGGTTTTTGCTCTGACATGCACTGTCAACTGTGGGACCTTATATAGACAGGTGTGTGCCTTTCCAAATCATGTCCAATCAATTGAATTAATCACAGGTGGACTCCAATCAAGTTGTAGGAACATCTCAAGGATGATCAATGGAAACAAGATGCACCTGAGCTCAATTTCAAGTCTCATAACTAAGGTTCTGAATACTTATGTAAATAGGGTATTTATGTTTTTATTTGTAATAAATTTGCAGACATTTGTAATATGTGGAAAGCTATGTATTATATAAATGGCACAATCATAATTTTAATTCAGTTTTTTTTTTCTGGGCTTGGGCTCATGTGCCTATGCATGACGTTTAATATGCATATGAATGTTTTGAATGAGTCATCACCTCAGAAAGTGTAGTCCATTTCATTGTGTTAGGCTTTGAAATAACATCCAACATCCACACCACTGTTTCAACCTACTGTTGAACTTCAACCTTCAAATTGATCATCACAGCGAGGTGCATTTTTAAAAGTATGATAGGCCTGATGATTTGTTGATAAGTGTTTGCTGTGATTTTTGATATCAATTGCATTGACAGAGAAGTTAGAGGGACCATAGAGCCCTGAGTACCAGGTCATTAGGACCTGATGGAGGAACAATAGAGCCCTGAGTACCAGGTTATTAGGACCTGATGGAGGGACAATAGAGCCCTGAGTACCAGGTCATTAGGACCTGATGGAGGAACAATAGAGCCCTGAGTACCAGGTCATTAGGACCTGATGGAGGAACAATAGAGCCCTGAGTACCAGGTTATTAGGAACTGATGGAGGGACAATAGAGCCCTGAGTACCAGGTCATTAGGACCTGATGGAGGAACAATAGAGCCCTGAGTACCAGGTTATTAGGACCTGATGGAGGGACAATAGAGCCCTGAGTACCAGGCCATTAGGCCCTGATGGAGGGACAATAGAGCCCTGAGTACCAGGCCATTAGGCCCTGATGGAGGGACAATAGAGCCCTGAGTACCAGGTTATTAGGACCTGATGGGGGACAATAGAGCCCTGAGTACCAGGTCATTAGGACCTGATGGTCGTTAGCAAGTTGGGTACTACCAAAGCATGTCCAGAGTGCATACCAGGAGATTACCGTGACTCAACAGTCACATGGAATTTGACTGCTGTCATGACTCATGACTGCCGGTGTGGCGGTAATATGGTCACATCAACAGCCCTAGTTACAGCCTGAACTTAAAATGAATTATATAGAGATTTTTGTGGTCACTGGCTTACACACAAAACCCCATAATGTCAAAGTGGAATAATGTTTTTAGAAATGTTTTACAAATTAATTAAAAATTAAAAACTGAAATGTCTTGAGTCAATAAGTATTCAACCTCTTTGTTATGGTAAGGAGCCTAAATAAGTTCAGGAGTAAAATGTGCTTAACAAGTCACATAATAAGTTGCATGGACTCACTCAGTGTGCAATAAAAGTGAAGTGTAACAATGTTTTTGAATGACTACCTCATCTCTGTACCGCACACATACAATTATCTATAAAAGCCCTCAGTCCAGCAGTGTAACATGATGTTTGAATGACTACCTCATCTCTGTACCGCACACACACAATTATCTATAAAAGCCCTCAGTCCAGCAGTGTAACATGATGTTTGAATGACGACCTCATCTCTGTACCGCACACACACAATTATCTATAAAAGCCCTCAGTCCAGCAGTGTAACATGATGTTTGAATGACGACCTCATCTCTGTACCGCACACACACAATTATCTATAAAAGCCCTCAGTCCAGCAGTGTAACATGATGTTTGAATGACGACCTCATTTCTGTACCGCACACACACAATTATCTATAAAAGCCCTCAGTCCAGCAGTGTAACATGATGTTTGAATGACTACCTCATCTCTGTACCGCACACACACAATTATCTATAAAAGCCCTCAGTCCAGCAGTGTAACATGATGTTTGAATGACGACCTCATCTCTGTACCGCACACACACAATTATCTATAAAAGCCCTCAGTCCAGCAGTGTAACATGATGTTTGAATGACTACCTCATCTCTGTACCGCACACACACAATTATCTATAAAAGCCCTCAGTCCAGCAGTGTAACATGATGTTTGAATGACGACCTCATCTCTGTACCGCACACACACAATTATCTATAAAAGCCCTCAGTCCAGCAGTGTAACATGATGTTTGAATGACGACCTCATCTCTGTACCGCACACACACAATTATCTATAAAAGCCCTCAGTCCAGCAGTGTAACATGATGTTTGAATGACGACCTCATCTCTGTACCGCACACACACAATTATCTATAAAAGCCCTCAGTCCAGCAGTGTAACATGATGTTTGAATGACGACCTCATCTCTGTACCGCACACACACAATTATCTATAAAAGCCCTCAGTCCAGCAGTGTAACATGATGTTTGAATGACGACCTCATCTCTGTACCGCACACATGCAATTATCTATAAAAGCCCTCAGTCGAGCAGTGAATTTCAAACACAGATTCAACCACAAAGACCAGGAGGTTTTCCAATGACTCGCAAAGAAGGGCACCTATTGGTAGATGGGCAAAGAAGGGCACCTATTGGTAGATGGGTAAAGAAGGGCACCTATTGGTAGATGGGCAAAGAAGGGCACCTATTGGTAGATGGGCAAAGAAGGGCACCTATTGGTAGATGGGCAAAGAAGGGCACCTATTGGTAGATGGGCAAAGAAGGGCACCTATTGGTAGATGGGTAAAGAAGGTCACCTATTGGTAGATGGGTAAAGAAGGTCACCTATTGGTAGATGGGTAAAGAAGGGCACCTATTGGTAGATGGGTAAAGAAGGGCACCTATTGGTAGATGGGTAAAGAAGGGCACCAATTGGTAGATGGGTAAAGAAGGGCACCTATTGGTAGATGGGTAAAGAAGGGCACCTATTGGTAGATGGGCAAAGAAGGGCACATATTGGTAGATGGGCAAAGAAGGGCACCTATTGGTAGATGGGCAAAGAAGGGCACCTATTGGTAGATGGGTAAAGAAGGGCACCTATTGGTAGATGGGTAAAGAAGGGCACCTATTGGTAGATGGGTAAAGAAGGGCACCTATTGGTAGATGGGTAAAGAAGGGCACCTATTGGTAGATGGGTAAAGAAGGGCACCTATTGGTAGATGGGTAAAGAAGGGCACCTATTGGTAGATGGGTAAAGAAGGGCACCTATTGGTAGATGGGTAAAGAAGGGCACCTATTGGTAGATGGGTAAAGAAGGGCACCTATTGGTAGATGGGTAAAGAAGGGCACCTATTGGTAGATGGGTAAAGAAGGGCACCTATTGGTAGATGGGTAAAGAAGGGCACCTATTGGTAGATGGGTAAAGAAGGGCACCTATTGGTAGATGGGTAAAGAAGGGCACCTATTGGTAGATGGGTAAAGAAGGGCACCTATTGGTAGATGGGTAAAGAAGGGCACCTATTGGTAGATGGGTAAAGAAGGGCACCTATTGGTAGATGGGTAAAGAAGGGCACCTATTGGTAGATGGGTAAAGAAGGGCACCTATTGGTAGATGGGTAAAGAAGGGCACCTATTGGTAGATGGGTAAAGAAGGGCACCGATTGGTAGATGGGTAAAGAAGGGCACCGATTGGTAGATGGGTAAAGAAGGGCACCTATTGGTAGATGGGTAAAGAAGGGCACCTATTGGTAGATGGGTAAAGAAGGGCACCTATTGGTAGATGGGTAAAGAAGGGCACCTATTGGTAGATGGGTAAAGAAGGGCACCTATTGGTAGATGGGTAAAGAAGGGCACCTATTGGTAGATGGGTAAAGAAGGGCACCTATTGGTAGATGGGTAAAGAAGGGCACCTATTGGTAGATGGGTAAAGAAGGGCACCTATTGGTAGATGGGTAAAGAAGGGCACCTATTGGTAGATGGGTAAAGAAGGGCACCTATTGGTAGATGGGTAAAGAAGGGCACCTATTGGTAGATGGGTAAAGAAGGGCACCTATTGGTAGATGGGTAAAGAAGGGCACATATTGGTAGATGGGTAAAGAAGGGCACATATTGGTAGATGGGTAAAGAAGGGCACATATTGGTAGATGAGTAAAACAAAAAAAACACAAAAAAGCAGACATTGAATATCCCTTTGAGCATGGTGAAGTTATTAATTACAGCTTGGATTGTGTGTCAATACACCCAGTCACTACAAAGACACAGGCGTCCTTCCTAATTCAGTTGCCGGAGAGGAAGGTAACCGCTCAGAGATTTCACCATGAGGCCAATGATGACTTTACAGTTAGAGTTTCAAATATAATCTAATTGTATTAGTCACATGCGCCGAAAATGACAGGTGAACCTACAACCTTACAGTGAAATGCTGACTTACAAGCCACTAATCAAAAATGCAGTTTAAAAAAACACAGATAAGAAATAAAAGTAAACAAGTAAATAAAGAGCAGCAGTAAAATAACAATAGCGAGATTATATACAGGGGGAGGTACCGGGACAGAGTCAATGTGGAGGCTATATACAGGGGGAGGTACCGGGACAGAGTCAATGTGGAGGCTATATACAGGGGGAGGTACCGGGACAGAGTCAATGTGGAGGCTATATACAGGGGGAGGTACCGGGACAGAGTCAATGTGGAGGCTATATACAGGGGGAGGTACCGGGACAGAGTCATTGTGGAGGCTATATACAGTGGGTACCGGTACAGAGTCAATGTGGAGGCTATATACAGGGGGCACCGGTACAGAGTCAATGTGGAGGCTATATACAGGGGGCACCGGTACAGAGTCAATGTGGAGGCTATATACAGGGGGGTATTGTACAGAGTCAATGTGGAGGCTATATACAGGGGGTACCAGTACAGAGTCAATGTGGAGGCTATATACAGGGTGTTACGGTACAGAGTCAATGTGGAGGCTATATACAGGGGGCACCGGTACAGAGTCAATGTGGAGGCTATATACAGGGGGTATTGTACAGAGTCAATGTGGAGGCTATATACAGGGGGTACCGGTACAGAGTCAATGTGGAGGCTATATACAGGGTGTTACGGTACAGAGTCAATGTGGAGGCTATATACAGGGTGTTACGGTACAGAGTCAATGTGGAGGCTATATACAGGGGGTACCGGTACAGAGTCAATGTGGAGGCTATATACAGGGGGTACCGGTACAGAGTCAATGTGAAGACTATATACAGGGGGTACCGGTACAGAGTCAATGTGGAGGCTATATACAGGGGGTACCGGTACAGAGTCAAAGTGGAGGCTATATACAGGGGGTATTGTACAGAGTCAATGTGGAGGCTATATACAGGGGGTATTGTACAGAGTCAATGTGAAGGCTATATACAGTGGGTACCGGTACAGAGTCAAAGTGGAGGCTATATACAGGGGGTACCGGTACAGAGTCAATGTGGAGGCTATATACAGGGGGTATTGTACAGAGTCAATGTGGAGGCTATATACAGGGGGTATTGTACAGAGTCAATGTGGAGGCTATATACAGGGGTACCGGTACAGAGTCAATGTGGAGGCTATATACAGGGGGTACCGGTACAGAGTCATTGTGGAGGCTATATACAGGGGGTACCGGTACAGAGTCAATGTGGAGGCTATATACAGGGGGTACCGGTACAGAGTCAATGTGGAGACTATATACTGGGGGTACTGGTACAGAGTCAATGTGGAGGCTATATACAGGGGGTACCGGTACAGAGTCAATGTGGAGGCTATATACAGGGGGTACCGGTACAGAGTCAATGTGGAGGCTATATACAGAGGGGTACCGGTACAGAGTCAATGTGGAGGCTATATACAGAGGGGTACCGGTACAGAGTCAATGTGGAGGCTATATACAGGGTGTTACGGTACAGAGTCAATGTGGAGGCTATATACAGGGGGTACCGGTACAGAGTCAATGTGGAGGCTATATACAGGGGGTACCGGTACAGAGTCAATGTGAAGACTATGTACAGGGGGTACCGGTACAGAGTCAATGTGGAGTCTATATACAGGGGGTACCAGTACAGAGTCAATATGGAGGCTATATACAGGGGGTACCGGTACAGAGTCAAAGTGGAGGCTATATACAGGGGGTATTGTACAGAGTCAATGTGGAGGCTATATACAGGCGGGTATTGTACAGAGTCAATGTGGAGGCTATATACAGTGGGTACCGGTACAGAGTCAAAGTGGAGGCTATATACAGGGGTACCGGTACAGAGTCAATGTGGAGGCTATATACAGGGGGGTATTGTACAGAGTCAATGTGGAGGCTATATACAGTGGGTACCGGTACAGAGTCATTGTGGAGGCTATATACAGGGGTACCGGTACAGAGTCAATGTGGAGACTATATACAGGGGGTACCGGTACAGAGTCAATGTGGAGGCTATATACAGGGGGTACCGGTACAGAGTCAATGTGGAGGCTATATACAGAGGGGTACCGGTACAGAGTCAATGTGGAGGCTATATACAGTGGGTACCGGTACAGAGTCAAAGTGGAGGCTATATACAGGGGGTACCGGTACAGAGTCAATGTGGAGGCTACATACAGGGGGTACCGGTACAGAGTCAATGTGGAGGCTATATACAGGGGGTACCGGTACAGAGTCAATATGGAGGCTATATACAGAGGGGTACCGGTACAGAGTAAATGTGAGGGGGCACCAGTTAGTTGAGGTAATATGTACATGTAGGTAGAGTTATTATAGTGACTGTGCATAGATGACAACAGAGAGTAGCAGCGGCGTAAAGGGGGGGGGGTAGAAGCTTGATTAGCGGTTCAGGAGTCTTATGGCTTGGGGGGAAGAAGCTGTTTCAAGCCTCTTGGACCTAGACTTGGCGCTCCGGTACCGCTTGCCGTGCGGTAGCAGAGAGAACAGTCTATGACTGGGGTGGCTGGAGTCTTTAACCATTTTTAGGGCCTTCCTCTGACACCGCCCGGTATAGAGGTCCTGGATGGCAGGAAGCTTGGCCCCAGTGAAGTACTGGGCCGTTTGCCCTACCGTCTGTAATGCCTTGCGGTCAGAGGCAGAGCAGTTGCCATACCAGGCAGTGATGCAACCAGTCAGGATGCTCAAGGGTGCAGCTGTAGAACCTTTAGAGGGTCTGAGGACCCATGCCAAATCTTTTCAGTCTCCTGAGGGGGAATAGGTTTTGTTGTGCCCTCTTCACGATTGTCTTGGTATGCTTGGACCATGTTCGTTTGTTGTTGATGTGGACACCAAAGAACTTGAAGCTCTCAATCTGCTCCACTGCTGCCCCGTCGATGAGAATGGGGGCGTGCTCGGTCCTCTTTTTCCTGCAGTCCACAATCAACTCCTTTGTCTTGATCATGTTGAGGGAGAGGTTATCCTGGCACCACACGGCCAGGTCTCTTGACCTCTTCCCTATAGGCTTTCTTGTTGTTGTCGGTGATCAGGCCTACCACTGTTGTGTCATCAGCAAACTTAATGATGGTGTTGGAGTCTTGCCTGACCGTGCAGTCATGGGTGAACAGGGAGTACGGGACTGAGCACGCACCCCTGAAGGGCCCCCGTGTTGAGGATCAGCGCGGCTGATGTGTTGTTACTTACCTTTTCCACCTGGAGGCGGCCCGTCACGAAGTCCAGGATCCAGTTGCAATGGGAGGTGTTTTGTCCCAGGGTCCATAGCTTATTGATGAGCTTTGAGGACACTATGGTGTTGAACACTGAGCTGTAGTCAATGAACAGCATTCTCACATAGGTGTTCCTCTTGTCCAGGTGTGTAAGGGCAGTGTGGAGTGCAATAGAGATTTCATCGTCTGTGGATCTGTTGGGGCGGTATGCAAATTGGAGTGGGTCTAGGTTTTCTGGGATGATGGTGTTGATGTGAGCCATGACCAGCCTTTCAAAACACTTCATGGCTACAGACATGAGTGCTACGGGTTGGTAGTCATTTAGGCAGGTTACCTTCGTGTTCTTGGGCACAGGCACTATGGTGGTCTACTTAAAACATGTTGGTATTACAGCCTCGGACAGGGAGAGGTTGAAAATGTCAGTGAAGACACTTGCCAGTTGGTCAGTGCTCGCAGTACACGTCCTGGTATTCCGTCTGGCCGAATGTTGACCTGTTTAAAGGTCTTACTCATCTGCTGCGGAGAGCGTGATCACACAGTCTTCCGGAACAGCTGGTGCTCTCATGCATGTTTCAGTGTTATTTGCCTTGAAGCGAGCATAGAAGTAGTTTAGCTCGTCTGGTAACCCTAACCCTTTTTACTGATCTAGTCGCTGGTGCTTCCTGCTTTAATTTTTGCTTGTAAGCAGGAATCAGGAGGATGGAATTATGGTCAGATTTGTCAAATGGAGGGCAAGGGAGAGCTTTGTATGCATCTCTGTGTGTGGAGTAAAGGTGGTTCAGAGTTTTTTTTTCCCTCTTGTTGCACATTTAACATGCTGATAGAAATTTGGTGAAACAGATTTAAGTTTCCCTGCGTTAAAGTCCCCGGCTACTGGGAGCGCCGCCTCTGGGTGACTGTTTTCTTGTTTGCTTATGGTGGAATACAGCTCATTCAGTGCTGTCTTAGTGCCAGCCTCTGACTGTGGTGGTATGTAAACAGCTACAGGGAAGCAATAACTCAAGACTTCCTTAGATATCATGCTCCAGCTGTTATTTACAAAAATACACAGTCTGCCGCCCCTTGTCTTACCAGATGCCACTGTTCTATCCTGCTGGTACAGCGTATAGCCAGCCAGCTGTATGTTGATAGTGTCGTCGTTCAGCCCTGACTCCATGAAGCATAAGATATTACAGTTTTGAATGTCCCGTTGGTAATTTAATGGCTTTGATAGGAGAAAACTGTGGATGGATCAACAACATTGTCAATACTCCGCAATACTAACCTTATTGACAGGGTGAAAAGAAGGAACCCTGTACAGAATACAAATATTCCAAAACATGCATCCTGTTTGCAACAAAATAGTAAAGTAATACTGGAAGAAATGTGGCAAGGAATTAACTTTTGTCCTGAATACAAAGTGTTTGAGGCAAACACATTACTGAGTACCATGTTCCACATTTTCAACCATAGTGGTGGCTGCATCATGTTATGGGTATGCTTGTAATCGTTAAGGACTGGGGAGTTTTACAGGATAAAAAAGAAACGGAATGGAGCTGAGCACAGGCAAAATCCTAGAGGAAAACCTGGTTCAGTCTGCTTTCCATCAGACACTGGGAGATAAATTCACCTTTCAGCTGGACAATAACCTAAAACACAAGGCCACTGGAGTTGCTTACCAAGACGACATTGAATGTGGTCGACTTACAGTTTTGAGTTAAATCGGCTTAAAAATCTATGGCAAGACTTGAAAATGGCTGGGAGATGAATTCACCTTTCAGCAGAGCAATAACCTAAAACACAAGGACAAATCTACACTGGAGTTCATTACCAAGAAGACAGTGAATGTTCCTGAATGGCTGAGTTACAGTTATGACTTACATCTACTTGGAAATCTATGGCAAGACCTGAAAATGGTTGTCTAGCAATAATCAGCAACCAATTTAACAGAGACTGAAGAATTTTGAAAATAATAAATGGGCAAATGTTGCACAATCCAAGTGTGCAAAACTCCACCCAGAAATACTGACAGCTTTAATCGCTGCCAAAGGTTCTTCTACAAAATATTGACTCAGGGGTGTGAATATTTATGTAAGTTAGATATTTCTGTATATAATTTTCGAATAAATCTGCTAACATTTCCAGTTTTCCATTATTGTGTGTAGATGGGTGAGAATGTTTGTTTAATTTAATCCATTTTGAATTAAGGCTGAAACAGTCATTAGCTCCCATTGAATCAACGTGGAAAACTGATTATCACCGTTCGAGAATGTAGTCTTTTTTCACCCAAATGTTTACCTAAATCCAATGACGTGAAAACATTTTGTGTAATTTTCACATCGAACTCAACTTAGTTGACAACTCAACCAAATGTACATCAAAACTAGACTTTGAACTGACGTCTGTGCCCGGTGGGCAGCCACCAGTTCTACTTCAGGACATCAGTGTGGCTGCGGCGTCAGTTCAACGTTGATAACAACGGTAATGGCGTGACCGAGTGACGGCGGTGATACCCATTCCACTTTGCGGCACCATCTCGGCTGTCTCGTATCATCTATTGCTGAATATATTATTGATTTCTGATATATCTTGTTTACCATTGGGAAGAGAATAGGATGTTAAGAACAATCTGAAGGTAGGACAAGGCTGAGAAAATGGAAGTCAGTGATTTATGTTTACTATGGGTTAATAAGAAAATGAGCCGAATCCCGTAATTAAAAAAAAAGTAATTATTAAATTTTTTTTTTTTTAATTGCCGTGGAGATGAGAAAAGGATGGGCAATTTTGAAACTAATTTCCTGCAACTGTACACATTTTTCCATGCTAATGCTGTGTTATTTCACTCAAACAATAAAATCTATACTGCTAAATTCATAGTTTTAAAAAAATAATTCAACTGACCCTTCGCTGAGGTTACTGTTGCAACCTCGAACAACATTTTCCCAGGAAGCCCAATTCCCCATTCAACCACTGGCGAAATCCCTCACAATGATCTCAAACTGTGTTTCTAATGCACAATGAAATTAAACACAGGCTACCCCTTACTAATGAAAATATAACCATACTTTATCAATCATATAATCAATGATGCTATTTAGGCCTATATAGCATTTGGGAAGACATCAACAACTATTAATTAAATTAAATTAAACCCAGGATTAAACTACAAAACAGACGATACATCAAACTTTGGTTGATTTCAAATGGAATCTACAAGTTATTTTTAAAAATCAGTTGGATTCACGTCTCCATCTCAACCAAAAATCAAAGTTAAAGAATATGACTAAATCAAATCAATCTTGTTTTTTTGAAAAGAATGCTAAACCAAGAGTAAGGGAGGAGTAGCTCCACACCACAGTAAAGTGATTCTAGTCACTGTCCGTCTCCTTAAGTGTTTGACGCGCTTCTCCTGGAAAATGTTTACTAGGCCACTGTAACATGAACACCTATTAACCAGACACAGTAAGTCCATCAATACTGGTTGCATAGAGTGTTGAAAAGCAGGGGCTTGACCCCCCCCCCCTCACAGACTCAACCAGTTGAGAGAGTCATGTCCTCATGTGGTAATTATTAGTATGTATTCCTTGTGTCACTATTTATATTGTACGAAAAGGACCCGTCAGTAAGCATTTCTCACTGTTAGTCTACACCCGTTGTTTACGAAACATGTGACAATAAAATGTTGGTTATTAACAATGACTATTTCCAGACAGGCGAGCAACAAGACATCTTTATTGTTGTTAAATGTCAAATAAAGTCCTTATATTGTAGATATGTGAAACCTCTGCTGTTTTCCTTACTTTCTATTCACCCCTGGTTTTTAAAGTCCTATATTCCTACCAAGTGGTATTATTACAATGCCCAGTGTGGACTAAACCAAAACTACAGTCAACTCAGGGGGGGGATGGCAGGTGGTCGAAGGGATGAATGGGCTTGGCTGGTCAGGCTAGGAGCCACTAGGCTTTCCGCACTGAGAGAAGAAAAACAGGGCACTCAGAGCTGAGACTGAGAGGGAACAAGAGAAAGAACGAGAGAGAAAGAGGACTCTGTAATCCTTAAGAGACAGAGCTGTGTGAAAACGACACCTTCAGGCCAGACTGGCTCTTTTCCAGGGAAAATTCACTTCTGCTGGGATTCACTTACAGCATTGGTACACCGAGGTCACGTGACCAGGACACACAAAAAAAAGAGGCCAACTAATCTGTGTCGAGTCGCTGAATGAATTTGAATCATAATGTCATTAAGTGCATTGGCATTACATATGGTTACAATGCTCTCCTCCCTCCAACACTTTGGCCTAAAGTCGGTCTCAATTTAGTTCTGGAATATCTCATAATTTATTTTTATTTGTTGTTTAAATTATTTTTATAGTTTTTTCTTGCTTATATCTTGTATGTAATTTGTCCTGTTTAGTCACCAGCAAATGAGAATGTATTATCAGTCAACTTACCTGGTTACATAAAGAATACAGCTAAATAAATACAACTTGCCAAGAATAACTGTAGGGGAAAGTGAGACATGGTGAGAAAAGATGTCCTGAACATGGGACATGATGGGGTGGACTACTGCTTCCCTCTCCTCAACCTCCAAGCCTGTCGACCCTGACGACAGGCCAGGTGGCCCAGCGTATACGGCCCGGCGTCCTTGTCCAAAACCACTGCCCTGGCTGTCACAGAGATGAGGAAAACACAGTGCTGACCTCAGTCACATCTTTGAAGATATATGATGGTCCAGGACCAGGAAAACACAGTCCAGGACCAGGAAAACACAATCCAGGACCAGGAAAACACAATCCAGGACCAGGAAAACACAATCCAGGACCAGGAATGGAGATCAGTTTTTAGCACATCTGCCACCATCACGTTGATGCCCTTCTGGGTGAAGCACAGACACATCAGGTTTTATTTACCATTTGTTCAAATTAGGATGCCGTTGTTGTGAATGATTCTCCCTTTTCCCGATGTAAAGGAAAGATTTACTATGGTGATATAGAACAAAGACTTGGGAGTCAGCAGAGCTGCTGAAGTGTCCCTACTCTGTCATGGACACACACCTAACTCTGGCTGTCAGTCAGAAAGTGGGACAATGGCTGTCCTCGATTACAGACTGGTTTCAATCATCTGCTACTGAACGGTGGGCTGCATTACTGGGCTACAGTCAACATGTTAACATCTTAAGAGAACAGAAAGTGAAAAAAAAAGAAAACAGCCAGGAAGATGAGCAGAGTCAAGCTGAGACATGTTGCTATCATCTGTTGACAACAGAGAGAGAGAGAGACAGAGTTGCTATCATCTGTTGACAACAGAGAGAGAGAGAGACAGAGAGAGACAGAGAGACAGAGAAAGAAAGAGAGACAGAGAGAGCCCGAGAGAGAATAGACAGAGAGAGAGAGAGAGAGCCCGAGAGACAGAGAGAGAGAGAGAATAGACAGAGAGAGACAGAGACAGAGAGAGACAGAGAGAATAGACAGAGAGAGAGACAGAGAGAGAGACAGAGACAGAAAGAGAGACAGAGAGAGAGAGAGAGAGAGAGAGAAAGAGAGACAGAGACAGAAAGAGAGACACAGAGAGAGAGACAGAGACAGAAAGAAAGAAAGAGAGAAAGAAAGAGAGACAGAGAGAGAGAGAGAAAGAAAGACAGAAAGAAAGAGAGACAGAGAGAGAGAGAGAAAGAAAGAGAGAAAGAAAGAGAGACAGAGACAGAGAGAGACAGAGAAAGAGAGAAAGAAAGAGAGACAGAGACAGAAAGAGAGACAGAGAAAGAGAGAGAGAGAGAGAAAGAAAGAAAGAAAGAGAGAAAGAAAGAGAGACAGAGAGAGAGAGAAAGAAAGAGAGACAGAGAGAGAAAGAAAGAAAGAGAGAAAGAAAGAGAGAAAGAAAGAGAGACAGAGAGAGAAGAGAAAGAAAGAGAGAAAGAAAGAGAGACAGAGAGAGAGAGAAAGAAAAAGAAAGAGAGACAGAGAGAGAAAGAAAGAAAGAGAGAAAGAAAGAGAGAAAGAAGAGAGAGAGAAAGAAAGAAAGAAAGAAAGAGAGACAGAGAGAGAGAGAGAAAGAAAGAGAGAAAGAAAGAGAGACAGAGACAGAAAGAGAGACAGAGAAAGAGAGAGAGAAGAAAGAAAGAAAGAAAGAGAGAAAGAAAGAGAGACAGAGAGAAAGAAAGAAAGAGAGACAGAGACAGAAAGAAAGAAAGAGAGAAAGAAAGAAAGAAAGAGAGACAGAGACAGAAAGAGAGACAGAGAAAGAGAGAGAGAGAGAGAAAGAAAGAGAGACAGAGAGAAAGAAAGAGAGACAGAGAAGAAAGAAAGAAAGAAAGAAAGAAAGAAAGAAAGAAAGAAAGAGAGAGACAGACAGAAAGAGAGAGAGACAGACAGAAAGAGAGACAGACAGAAAGAGAGACAGACAGAAAGAGAGACAGACAGAAAGAGACAGACAGAAAGAGACAGACAGAAAGAGAAGACAGAAAGAGAAGAGAAAGAGACAGAGAAAGAGACAGACAGAAAGAGAGAGAAAGAAAGAAAGAAAGAGAGAGAAAGAAAGAAAGAGAGAGAAAAGAAAGAAAGAGAGAGAAAAGAAAGAGAGAGAGAGAGAAAGAGAGAGAGAGAGAAAGAAATAGACAGAGAGACATAGACAGAGAGAGAGTGACAGAGAGAGAGTGACAGACAGAGAGTGACAGACAGAGAGAGAGTGACAGACAGAGAGAGAGTGACAGACAGAGAGAGAGTGACAGACAGAGAGAGAGTGACATAGACAGAGAGAGAGTGACATAGACAGAGAGAGAGTGACATAGACAGAGAGAGAGTGACAGAGAGAGAGTGACAGAGAGAGAGTGACAGAGAGAGAGTGACAGAGAGAGAGTGACAGAGAGAGAGTGACAGAGAGAGAGTGACAGAGAGAGAGTGACAGAGAGAGAAGAAGGGAATGAAAACAGGCAAAAGGATGTACAGATTGTATTTTTAAGAGACCATACGGACAGTGTCATCCTGTTGGGTTCCAGAGTCAAGCTCAACTTGTCACATAACTGCCAAAAGGCTTTACTTTACAGTAACAATTTAAAGTCTGGACAATTCCACAGTAACATAATGACTTTGAGACATCTAAGTTTTCCCTTTAAAAGTATGCCAAATAAAAAACAATGATTGCAAAGTGAAACAAAACCACTCTATACACAAGGACTACTGTTAACAAGTTCTACTGGACATTTGATAAAAACACATTTACCAGAGGAACAGATGTCATGTTTGGTAACAGAATGACAGTAAAAAAAAAAAATCTCCCTCAGTTTTTTTGTGACCACGTTAAAAAAATTTTTTTAAAACTCAGTTAAATATCTACCTCGAACGAAGATTCAAAGATGGGGAGTCAGCGATGATATGACATCTTGAGTTTGAAAAAATAAATAAAAAGACTTTTGGTTATTGAACTACAGTAAGTGAAGTGGATTAACACGCGGTAACAGAATTACGGTAACAGAATGACGTCACAGTTTCTCAGATCTGTTACGACACAGAAACGCATAATTACGAACGTCATGTTCTTCATGGTGATGTATCCTGAATAGGAACACAAAAGTTACAACAATTGAATATCCTCCTTTGCATGTTTGAGTATTATTCTACACACTGGCTAGTAATCTAAATTAGCTCCGAGCCCACAAACAAGACCAAATTTGATTGGTCAGGATCGGACCACATCTGTACCAATCGTATATGTCTAAGTTTCACAAATTTGGACATCACAGTACACCACCGTACAGTTCATTACAGTTATAGTTCAGTACAATAGAGTATACTGTACTATACTCTAGTGTGCTGTGCTGTCTTGTACTAACCTATACTCTACTTTACAGTACAGTACTGTATTGTACAGACCTATCCTCTACTTTACTGTAAAGTACTGTATTGTACAGACCTATCCTCTACTTTACTGTAAAGTACTGTATTGTACAGACCTATCCTCTACTTTACTGTAAAGTACTGTATTGTACAGACCTATACTCTACTTTACAGTACAGTACTGTATTGTACAGACCTATCCTCTACTTTACTGTAAAGTACTGTATTGTACAGACCTATCCTCTACTTTACTGTAAAGTACTGTATTGTACAGACCTATCCTCTACTTTACTGTACAGTACTGTATTGTACAGACCTATCCTCTACTTTACTACTGTACAGACCTACCTCTACTTTACTGTACAGTACTGACCTCCTATCCTCTACCTTACTGTACAGTACTGACCTATCCTATCCTCTACTTCACTGTACAGTAATATATTGTACTGACCTATGCTCTACTTTACTGTACAGTACTGTAATACTCTACTTTACTTCACCGTACTGACCTATCCTATCCTCTACTCTACTTTATAGTACTCTATAGTAATGACCTATACTCTACTTTACTGTACAGTACTGACCTATACCCTACTTTACAGTACTGTATTGTATTGACCTATACTATACTTTACACTACTGTATTGTACTGACCAACACTCTACAATAAAGTACTGTACTGTCCTATACTCTATTTTACTGTACTGACCTATACTATACTTTACTGTACAGTACTGACCTATACTATACTCTACTTTACTGTACAGTACTGACCTATACTCTACATTACTGTTCTGCACTGCACCTCCTGAATGTTTTGTCATTCAGGTCCAACAAGTCATTTTCTGACCACTTCTTCCATGGCAAACACGGAAAGTGTTGTTTACATCAAAAGGATGCTGTCCATATGGTATTGAATTGGAGTTGGATGGAGTTGGATGGAGTTGGATGGAGTTGGATGGAGTTGGATGGAGTTGGATTGGAGTTGGATTGGAGTTGGATTGGAGTTGGATTGGAGTTGGATTGGAGTTGGATTGGAGTTGGATTGGAGTTGGATTGGAGTTGAATTGGAGTTGATGGAGTTGGATGGAGTTGGATGGAGTTGGATGGAGTTGAATGGAGTTGAATGGAGTTGGATGGAGTTGGATGGAGTTGGATGGAGTTGGATGGAGTTGGATGGAGTTGGATGGAGTTGGATGGAGTTGGATTGGAGTTGGATTGGAGTTGGATGGAGTTGGATGGAGTTGGATGGAGTTGGATGAAGTTGGATGGAGTTGGATGGAGTTGGATGGAGTTGGATTGAGTTGGATTGGAGTTGGATTGAGTTGGATGAGTTGGATGGAGTTGGAGTTGAATTGGAGTTGAATTGGAGTTGAATTGGAGTTGAATTGGAAACAATATTTTTTCATGGACTCTAATGGTTGGTCACAGAAAACATTTCATCTGGATTCTCAGCAGCAAGCCATAGCCTCTTCACATAGATGTGGAGGTATATATTATTTTCAGCACTTGAGAGGTAGATCTCAGCAACAAGCAAGCAACAGATGGGAAGTTATAGATTATTTTCAGCTATAGCCTCTTCACACAGATGGGAAGTTATAGATTATTTTCAGCACTTGAGAGGTAGATCTCAGCAGCAAGCTATAGCCTCTTCACACAGATGGGAAGTTATAGATTATTTTCAGCACTTGAGAGGTAAATCTCAGCAGCAAGCTATAGCCTCTTCACACTGATTGGTGCTTGTCTAGGACTAAGATAGCTCATCAAAGGTCTTCTTAGGCAACATCTTATTCACGTTAACTAAACGGTATAACAGAGCCACGGAGTGGGAATCCATTTTAACATCTACATCTAGAAAGTACTTGGGATGTATATTCACAGCATAGGACAAAAATAATGAGTTTCCAAACACACATTCCCTGAGATTGAATGAGGTCTTGCCAAACAGTTTAGATTTTCTTGTAGGGGCAGACTCCAAATCAGAATATCAATCTACTAAATTAATTTAAAAATCAGCTTTGACATTCTATTAAAAGGGGCCAATAAAAACCTAGTTTGCAAAAGCTATGGTCCATAGCCCTACCTCTATCAATAACTTCTGCTGCTAGCCCACAATTAAAGGCATTCTAATGCAGCAGTCCCTTGTGGCTAGTCAAAGCAAACTTGGCAGGATGAGATAAACACACGTAAATAAATAAATAAATAACCCTGTAAAATAATTGAAGTTCAGTTGTCCTTGCATCTATGAACTCGGTTCAGGAATCTGTGAAACCATGACCAAATTCCACACTCACCATCTGTGGAAATTTAGTTACAGGATAACACAATCATATGGGGAAAATTTGCAGAAGCATTCGCTGAAAAACAAGCTCTGAACGTCTGATATTCAAATAGCAATAAGCTCATTATAAATGCCTTGAAATGTATTACGTTTGAAATTGCTTACAATATCATAGTCCTACCTAATGCAAATATATCACAGAAAAATCCTAATAAAAATAGGTGTGATTAAAGAACTAAATGGAAGTAAAATGTCCAGCTGTCTTGGTGTCTGTGAGAGACAGTAATTCATTCAGCAAGGCCAGTGTTATCGAGAGCACAACTGCTACTCTACTTTGTAACGATCAGATTAAATATGTGTCTAGTACATCACGTTTCACTGACATTTTTCAACAGCGTCATAGCTTGCTACATTCTTTTTTTTTTAAATTTATTAAACGAAGATAAACAGCAGAAGTTAGTACTTAGACACACCCTCTGTGTAAACTAACCAAATCTGACCAAGGGACCAATACAACAATGCAATGGATGGGCAAAACCGTGTCCAACGTGACCAGTGCGGTGAAACTACACACTGAAATGGACAAAGACTCTCAATAGAAGTGTAATCTCTGCGATCTAGTACTGTGGTCATTCATTGTGATCATTTCAATGTCTTTATCTACATTTCCTCTTCCCAGTTTCACACCACAGTTCAAACGACAATTATTCAGAGATAACAATGTTGAGTAAAAATCACTCCTTTTTTTTTTTTTGCTTACCTGAACATAATTGTTTTCACAGTAGTCTGCTACTTGTGTGAGATTCTGGTAACTCTCTACAAGAGCTCTTTTGCCGGCTGGAATTTCTTCCTCTAACAACATTTGCAGCTCTGCCATCTTACATCTCCCCGCATAGCGACTTCGCTTTCGCTTTGACTGAGGTTTGAAACAACCAGCTCTGCCACGGAAAAAAACTCCTTCGCCTGGTATTGTGGGATTCATGGGGTATATTCATTAGTCAGATTCCGTTGCAAAACGTTTCGTCTGTTGCAGAAACAGTTTACCGTTTAACTCTAGGATCCAAATGGAAGCAAGCATACCGAACAGAACGAAACGGGGAGAAACCTGAGTTTGATCAATATAAACTCTCGTTTTCGTTCCAAAACGTTTTCCGATTGGATAAGGCCTAAACGGTTTCAGTTGAAAAACGTTTTGCAACAGACGAAACGTTTTTCAACGGAATCTGATTAATGAATAGACCCCTAGCCTCGCTTTCACGTCAGCGCAGGGAGCAAAAAAAAAAAAAAAAAACCCAGCTGCTGGAGAAGTTCTCCAGATTGTCACTAATTACCCCAGTCACAACGTCGAAATTGGCTATATCTTAAAAACAAAAATATATATTTCTCGTCTAAATTTAAGGTTAGGGTAAGACATAAAGTAATCAGTGTGGTTAAGGTTAGGGGTGAGTTTAAAATGACACTTTAAGAAGATACATTGTAGACATGGGCGGGGTTTATGACTTTGTGACTGTGGTAACTAGTGACGACCATTTATCCCTCTCGCCTCTCCCCTTCCTCTGACCGAAACATGGATCACCGTGTAGAATGCTGGGATACGTAGTGCTACAATGTATCCTTGTCTGGGCTTCAGATCGAAAAAAAAATCCTCACATTTTATACAAAACATCAACGCATGAGGATTTTTTTATGCCCATGCGACATTTCTTATTGTGGCCAACAACACATAGCATTGTGATGGCCACATTCCTTTACGATACATTTGTTTTTAGGTCAATTACACACTCAGCCATAGACTGTATTTAGAACTACATATCCAGTAAAAGCTGAGGCTGTTGCATTGTGGAGCTTGTAGGGATTTTGATGTCATAATAAAGAACATATTTATCTCCATCCTGGCAGTAGAAAACTACAACTCCCTTAGCATGCAGTGCCTGTCACCTCTGTATTGTGCCTGTCACTTCTGTCGTTAAGTACAGAGAGGTCGTAGTCTCAAGCAGGTAGATCATTAAATGGTGAGTGACAAACGTGTCCTACTGAGCTTATTTACCGAGTGAAATATCTATATTTTGTTGTGGTCACATTGGAAAGATAAATGATTAGCATGTTTTAAACCATTTGTTTAGTCTCTGTTGCATTGAGTGCTCTAAAATTCACAGACGACATAACCTTAACCAGTGGTTTTGGTTTAGCTTATCTGCTATGGGGTTGTTGTCAAATAGTCACCTATAGTACTTATATATCTATATTTGAAGTACTTTTATGTTGTTGTGAACGGTTTTCATATCATTTTGACCAATGTTATTGTGGACGTATGACCTAGCTTTAGCCACAACATAATTTCTGCAACCCATACTCAACTCTCATGTTGTACATTCCTGTCTGACCACTTTAATAATGATTATCCCTAGGTTTTGAAGAGTTCGCGAGCGTAATTCACACTTTTGGGGTCATGATGGAGATTGAGGATGGAAAACCATTGTACGAGCGGAGATTTGATGCCGCTGTCAAGGTGATACAAAGCTTGCCTCCAGACGGTAAGGGCTATGAAGGCTAAATGCAACATTGTAGCCTAAAGCCAATTATTGTTAACCTACTTTCCAAAGCTCTATGGGAGTAGGTATTTTTATACACCTGAATAATATCACAATTATATTCATTGTGTTAAAACCTAAAGAGTTTTCCCCCAAAAAGCCTTTCAAATACCAAGACAGTGTTTTTACTGCAAAGTTGTATATTCTTAGCCTGGGTACCAGTCTGTTTGAGTTATCATTCCTCTCATTGACACTCCTCATCCTTATTTCAGGTTCCTTTCAGCCCTCCAATGACATGATGCTCAAGTTTTACAGTCACTACAAACAGTCCACACTAGGACCCTGCAACACACCCAGACCTGGTTTCTGGGACCCCATGGGCAAAGTCAAATGGTAATGCAAACCGACCAGTAGGATTCAAATAGGATCTAAGTCACATGGTAATGCAAACCGACCAGTAGGATTCAAATAGGATCTAAGTCACATGGTAATGCAAACCGACCAGTAGGATTCAAATAGGATCTAAGTCACATGGTAATGCAAACCGACCAGTAGGATTCAAATAGGATCTAAGTCACATGGTAATGCAAACCGACCAGTAGGATTCAAATAGGATCTAAGTCACATGGTAATGCAAACCGACCAGTAGGATTCAAATAGGATCTAAGTCACATGGTAATGCAAACCGACCAGTAGGATTCAAATAGGATCTAAGTCACATGGTAATGCAAACCGACCAGTAGGATTCAAATAGGATCTAAGTCACATGGTAATGCAAACCGACCAGTAGGATTCAAATAGGATCTAAGTCACATGGTAATGCAAACCGACCAGTAGGATTCAAATAGGATCTAAGTCACATGGTAATGCAAACCGACCAGTAGGATTCAAATAGGATCTAAGTCACATGGTAATGCAAACCGACCAGTAGGATTCAAATAGGATCTAAGTCACATGGTAATGCAAACCGACCAGTAGGATTCAAATAGGATCTAAGTCACATGGTAATGCAAAACGACCAGTAGGATTCAAATAGGATCTAAGTCACATGGTAATGCAAAACGACCATTAGGATTCAAATAGGATCTAAGTCACATGGTAATGCAAACCGACCATTAGGATTCAAATAGAGTCGTCTAACGACGACAGAGGTTTGTCTGTACTGTAAGCCCTTGCAGTTAACTTTCCTATTGCCACATTTTGTCTGATAAACTCTGGACTCGTTGCGCTGAAGAGGCATGATATGTCATGTCACCTTTTACACACTTGGCGGCAGTTGACTGTTTTTACTTGTTTGTATATATATTTATTTATTTTTATAGAAGATCTCACCACTGAGGGAATCCTCTTTTAGAGATGACACTACAGCTGTTTATAAATTGGTTTAACTATTATACTTGTAGACTGTTATTTCTTTACTGAGCCTTACTTGTAGAGTTGGCAGGCCAGCTGCTGCTTTAGGTTAATGAGCGTCTGGGTCATTGACCAAGTGGAGACTCTCTGCTGATAACAAATCACACGATGATCTCAACAATAATGACTTTACATGCTGTTCACGACTCCTTTGAGAATGACCATTATGTCTAAGAGTTAAAGAATTTAAAGCAATCTTGATCATAATACCCAAGATCCATAAAAAACAGTTGTTTCTGTTACTGATATCTTAACTCAAATCAAAATAATTTGGTCACATACACATGGTTAGCAGATGTTATTGGACACATGGTTAGCAGATGTTATTGGTCACATGGTTAGCAGATGTTAGTGGTCACATGGTTAGCAGATGTTAGTGGTCACATGGTTAGCAGATGTTAGTGGACACATGGTTAGCAGATGTTATTGGACACATGGTTAGCAGATGTTAGTGGACACATGGTTAGCAGATGTTATTGGACACATGGTTAGCAGATGTTATTGGACACATGGTTAGCAGATGTTATTGGTCACATACACATGGTTAGCAGATGTTATTGGACACATGGTTAGCAGATGTTATTGGACACATGGTTAGCAGATGTTATTGGACACATGGTTAGCAGATGTTATTGGTCACATACACATGGTTAGCAGATGTTATTGGTCACATACACATGGTTAGCAGATGTTATTGGTCACACACACATGGTTAGCAGATGTCATTGGTCACATGGTTAGCAGATGTTATTGGTCACATGGTTAGCAGATGTTATTGGTCACATACACATGGTTAGCAGATGTTATTGGTCACATACACATGGTTAGCAGATGTTATTGGTCACATACACATGGTTAGCAGATGTTATTGGTCACATACACATGGTTAGCAGATGTTATTGGTCACATACACATGGTTAGCAGATGTTATTGGTCACATACACATGGTTAGCAGATGTTATTGGTCACATACACATGGTTAGCAGATGTTATTGGTCACATACACATGGTTAGCAGATGTTATTGGTCACATACACATGGTTAGCAGATGTTATTGGTCACATACACATGGTTAGCAGATGTTATTGGTCACATACACATGGTTAGCAGATGTTATTGGTCACATACACATGGTTAGCAGATGTTATTGGTCACATACACATGGTTAGCAGATGTTATTGGTCACATATACATGGTTAGCAGATGTTATTGGGCACATGGTTAGCAGATGTTATTGGGCACATGGTTAGCAGATGTTATTGGGCACATGGTTAGCAGATGTTATTGGTCACATGGTTAGCAGATGTTATTGGGCACATGGTTAGCAGATGTTATTGGGCACATGGTTAGCAGATGTTATTGGTCACATGGTTAGCAGATGTTATTGGTCACATGGTTAGCAGATGTTATTGGGCACATGGTTAGCAGATGTTATTGGGCACATGGTTAGCAGATGTTATTGGGCACATGGTTAGCAGATGTTATTGGTCACATGGTTAGCAGATGTTATTGGTCACATGGTTAGCAGATGTTATTGGTCACATGGTTAGCAGATGTTATTGGTCACATACACATGGTTAGCAGATGTTATTGGTCACATGGTTAGCAGATGTTATTTGTCACATACACATGGTTAGCAGATGTTAATGCGAGCGTAGGGAAATGACTGTGCTTCTAGTTCCAACAGTAATATCTAACATGTAATCTAACAATTCCACAACAACTACCTAATACACACAAATCTATGTAAAGGAATGGAATCAGAATATATAAATATATGGATGAGCAATGACAGAGTGGCATAGGCTAATGTAACAGTATAACTTTAGACCGTCCCCGCCCATACCCGGGTGCGAATCAGGGACCCTCTGCACACATCAACAACAGTCACCCTCGAAGCATCGTTACCCATCGCTCCACAAAAGCCGCGGCCCTTGCAGAGCAAGGGGAACTACTACTTCAAGGTCTCAGAGCAAGTGACGTCACCGATTGAAACGCTATTTAGCGCGCACCGCCGCTAACTAAGCTAGCCGTTTCACATCCGTTACACTAAGATACAGTAGATAGTATAGAATACAGTATATATTCTATATATTCTGTTAACCTGTGTTATCACTTGAAGGGGTATTAAACTCTAGGTAGGAAACTGTCAATGTAGGTGTTATTTCAAACATCTTGTTCTGTCTATTTAGGGATGCATGGAATGATCTGGGAGAAATGCCCAAGGAAGAGGCAATGATTGCTTATGTTGATGAATTGAAGCTGGTAAGTGTTTTGTCTTGAATGGATACGAAGGTTCAATGCAGAAGCATTGAGGTATTCAGGTATTCTAATACATTATGGATGAGTCCAGGAAGTAAGGGGAATTGTATTCTTTATAATTGAAATATCCCCAGTTCAATGAAGTTAATATTGACTCCCAACCCAGAGGTGGATCATTTAGTCTAAATGACGTTCAGACAGGATGGCCTGGATGTCAGTGTACGTCAGAGGGCACTAAATGTTTTTGTTGTCGTGTTGTGTGTAAACAACAGATCCTTGAGGGCATGCCCTGTACAACTGAGGTAGAGCAGCTGCTGCTGGTGTTGGGCCCCTTCTATGAGCAGGTGCAAGAGAAAAACACATAAATCAGGTTTCCGACCTGTCTGCAGGTACTGTCAATACCTTTTTCATTTTAATTAGATTTTATATGAATTTTATTTGAATTTTATTTTGGCATGTCTTCCATTTTTTAACTTATACATTTCTATCATGTACTCAGCCCGTTTGACAAAATTTGCACGGCAACTTCAAGGCAAGTCTATAGATGTGTATTTACCCACAATTCCCGGATCATTTTAGTTATGTCTGATGTTGTAGTTTAATATAAATAGGTTTTCATTTTTTATTTTTATTTTAGCTTTATATCTCATAGTTTGGTTAAATTAGAACTTATCTCCCGGTATGTCTCCCGGTATTCCCCCCGGTATGTCTCCCGGTATACAATATACAGTGCATTCTGAAAGTACTCAGTCCTTTTTCCCCATGTTGTTACGTTACATACTTATTGTGAAATGGATCAAATACAAAAATGTCCTCATCAATCTACACACAATACCCCATAATGACATCACAATACCCCATAATGACATCACATTACCCCATAAAGACATCACAATACCCCATAATGACATCACAATACCCCGTAATGACAAAGCGAAAACAGCTTTTTAGACATTTTTGCAAATGTATGTCAAACAAAATCTATAATAATATCTTATTTACAAAAGTATTCAGGTCCTTTGCTATGAGACTCTAAATTGAGCTGAGGTGCATCCTGTTTCCATTTATCATCCTTGAGATTTTTCACTTGTGGAGTTCACTTGTGGTAAATTCAATTGATTGGACATGATTTGGAAGGCATGATTGGGGAAGGGTACCAAATAGTTCCTGCAGCATTGAAGGTCCCCAATAACACAGTAGCCTCCATCATTCTTAAAAGGAAGAAGTTTGGAACCACCAAGACTCTTCCTAGAGCCGCCTGGCCAAACTGAGCAATCGGGGGAGAAGGGCCTTGTTCAGGGATGTGACCAAGAACCCGATGGTCACTCTGACAGAGCTCCAGAGTTCCTCTGTGGAGATGGGAGAACCTTCCAGAAGGACAATCATCTCTGCAGCACTCCACAAATCAGGCCTTTATGGTAGAGTGGCCAGACAGAAGCCACTCCTCAGTAAAAGGCACATGACAGCCCACTTGGAGTTTGTTAAAAGGCCTTCCAACAGGACCACGACCCAAAGCACACAGCCAAGACCAACGCAGGAGTGGCTTCAGGACATATCTCCGAATGTCCTTGCGTTGCCCAGCCAGAGCCCAGACTTGACCCCAATCGAACATTTCTGGAGAGACCTGAAAATAGCTCTGCAGCAACGCTCCCCATCCAACCTGACAGAGATTGAGAGGATCTGCAGAGAAGAATGGGAGAAACTCCCCAAATACAGGTGTGTCAAGCTTGTAGCGTCATATACAAGAAGACTCGAATACTTCAACAAAGTATTGAGTAAATGGTCTGAATACTTATGTAAATTATATATTACTGTTTTATTTTTAATACATTTGCAAAAATGTCTAAATACTGTTTTTGCTTTGTCATTATGGGTTATTGTGTGTAGATTGATGAGGGAAAAAACTATTGAATCCATTTTAGAATAAGGCTGAAACTTAACAAAATGTGGAAAAGTCAAGGGATCTGACTACTTTCCAAATGCACTGTATACAAAAGTATGTGGACACCCCTTCAAATTAGTGGATTCGGATATAGCCACACCCATGGCTGACAGGTATATAAAATCGAGCACACAGTCATGCAATCTCCATAGACAAACATTGGCTGTAGAATGGCCTTAAGAGCTCAGTGACTTTCAACGTGGCACCGTCATACTGTAGGAAGCCACCTTTCCAACAAGTCAGTTCATCAAATGTATGCCCTGCAAGAACTGCACCGGTCAACTGTAAGTGCTTTTATTGTGAAGTGGAAATGTCTAGGAGCAACAACGGCTCAGCCGTGAAGTGGTAGGCCACACAGGCTCACAGAACGGGACCGCTGAGTGCTGAAGCGCGTAGCACGTAAAATTGATCTGTACTTGGTTGCAACACGCACTACCGAGTTCAAAACTGCCTCTGGAAGCAAAATCAGCACAAGAACTGATCTCGGGAGCTTCATGAAATGGGTTTCCATGGCCGAGCAGCCGCACACAAGCGTAAGATCACCATGCACAATGCCAAGTGTCTGCTGAAGGGGTGTAAAGCTTCCCGCCATTGGACTCTGGAGCAGTGGAAACATCTTCTCTGAACAGATGAATCACGCTTCTCCACCCTCTGGCAGTCCAATGGACGAATCTGGGTTTGGCGGATGCCAGGAGATTGCTACCTGCACGAATGTATAGTGCCAACTGTAAAGTTTGGTGGAGGAGGAATAAGGGTCTGGGGCTGTTTTTCATGGTTTGGGCCCCTTAGTTCCAGTGAAGGGGAATCTTAACGCTACAGCATACAATTACATTCTAGATGATTCTGTGCTTCCATCTTTGTGGCAACAGTTTGGGGAAGGTCCTTTCCTGTTTCACCATGACAATGCCCCCGTGGAAAAAGCAAGGTCCGTACAGAAATGGTTTGTCGAGATCCGGTGTGGAAGAACTTGATTGGCCTGCACAGAGCCCTGACCTCAACCACATCGAACACCATTAGGATGAATTGGAACGCCGACTGCAAGCCAGGCCTAATCGGCCAACATAATTTCCCGACCTCACTAATGCTCTTGTGGCTGAACGGATGCAAGTCCCCTGCAGCAATATTCCAACATCTAGTGGAAAGCCTTCCCAGAAGAGTGGAGGCTGTTATTGCAGCCGGGGGGGGGGACCAACTCCATATTAATGCCCATGATTTTGGAATGAGATGTTCGACCGGCAGGTGTCCACATACTTTTGGTTATGTAGTGTATCTCATGGTATATCTCCTTGTCTGGGTAAATTAAACTAGCAGTAACATAAAGCTTTAGTTTTTTTTAAAAATCATTGTAACACCGTTGTTTCTATGACACAGGTTTTGGGACCATGATTACGTCAGCACCTTCAAAAGTGTCACAAGGAGCATCATTAGGACAATGGAAATGAATGGCACTTTGGAGACACGGCCACCCAGGCCGGCGGGTGAGCCTCCAAAGCCCAAAGTCATGGCAGTGAAGGAACAGGGGGAGGAAGAAGAGGAGTTTGAGTTTGATGAGGAAGATGAAGTAGAAGAAGAAGAAATTGCTGAGATCAAGGAGGTGAAAAAAGGTATGTTGTCAAACATTATGACAAGACAATAACACAGAAACAGGAAACCGTTAAAAATCTTGGAATAATATATTTAGAAAATGTCTTTCAGCAAATGAAAAGTCGAAGAAAAAGGGCTCATCCAGGAGACCTAAAGTCCCCCTGTCCGAAGGTAATGTGAGGAACGGGATGAGACACTTTTCCAATGGGACCCACACCTCCAAGGCTGCGCTGAACTGTGAGGACTCAGAGGAGGGCCTCTTGAACAGCACCCTGCCCCTGGAGCCTCATGTCCAGGTCAACGGCCACCACGCAGGTGAGGACCACCAGATCCATGTGTTTAGAGAGTTGTTATCTCTCAATTAACATCACACGGGGTGATATTTAATATTTAACTGAATGTCTAGGACTAGAACAATATTCTTAAAAGGTGGCCCGACTCGTCTCTGGATAGCACATTAATGTTGCGTTGACAACAGTGACGTACTGTAATTCGCCTGTTAGTTAGAATGTTGTGCACACATTACCATGGCTGAAGGTTTGAGTTCCCTATGCCCATGGGCTATAAAAGTATTTTATCCAATGGCCACAGGATTGCAAATGTATGCTTTTCAAGAGCATAACATACTATTTATTGTAA
>NC_056444.1:6960677-6961877 GCF_018296145.1 Oncorhynchus tshawytscha
AACATGGGAGATATTCTACCATAACTGCCAGTCAATGGTATTGTTGAGTCAAATTGAGATGGATATTTGTTACATTTATGTTATTTGGTCATCCATTCACGATTCTGCCCCTGAAACCTCTATAATGCCAATCTGTTGATCAGCCTGGTCTCATAGACTAGACGTCACATAGTAAATGTAAATCCGGTACACTAACATTAGAATGATATGTTACATTTGGTATGGTTCATAAGAGAAAAGGTTACTTAAGGCAAAAACAATAAGGAGATGGTGGTGGGTTGGGTGTATAACACGAACATCTAGCAATCGAAAGGTTGCGTGTTCGAATCTCATCACGGACAATTTTAGCATTTTGTAACTAATACGCAACTTTGCAACAACACTGAACAAAAAATATAAATCTCAACGTGCAACAGTTACAGTTCATATAAAAGAAATCAGTCAGTTTAAATACATTTATTAATCTATGGATTTCACATGACTGGGAATACAGATATGCATCTGTTGAACACAAATACCTTAAAAATAAAACACAAAAAAATGGATTAAATAAAGACAAAATCCTCAGACATCTACACACAATACAACCATAATGACAAATCGAAAACAGGTTTTCAAATGTTTAAAATTAAAAAGAAAAAACAGGAATTCCTTATTTACAAAACCTTCAGGAAGTATTCAGGAAGTATTCAGGAAGTATTCAAGGAAGTATTCAGACATTTTCAAAATGTTGTTAGATTACAGCCTTATTCTAAAATTGAATAAATACTTATTTTTCTACTCATCAATCTACACACAATACCCCATAATGACAAAGCAAATACAGGTTTTTAGAAATGTTTGCTAATTTATTTATACAAAAAAAATACAAAAAACTGATATCACATTTACATAAGTATTCAGTCTCTTTACTCAGTACTTTGTTGAAGTACCTTTGGCAGCAATTACAGCCTCGAGTCTTCTTGGGTATGACGCTACAAGCTTAGCTTCAACAACTTGATCGGAGTCCACCTGTGGTAAATTCAATGGATTGGACATGATTTGGAAAGGCACACACCTGTCTATATAAGGTCCCACAGTTGGCAGTGCATGTCAGAGCAAAAACCAAGCCATGAGGTTGACAGAATTGTCAGTAGAGCTCCGAGATAGGATTGTGTCGAGGAACAGATCTGGGGGAGGGTACCAAAACATTTCTGTACC
>NC_056444.1:7299477-7334477 GCF_018296145.1 Oncorhynchus tshawytscha
GAGAGATAAAACGTGCCGAGGCAACACGGCGGAATCCCAAAGGTCAAATGGTAACGATCTCATCTCTTCTATTTGCTTTCAAGTGGGAAGAACACCAGAGTAAACATTCTGTTAACTTTGCAATATCAGTGTAATAAGGACATCTGATCAAACTAATGCTGAATTGATGTTAGCTAGCGGATGAAAGTGTCCTTGTAGGGCTGTGTTTCATCTGTAGCCTGGTTGTCTAGTTCCATCAATATGCTCAGATATTGGACACAACTGCCTAGCCCCTGCCTAGTGCCTGGCTAGCCCCTGCCTAGTGCCTGGCTAGCCCCTGCCTAGTGCCTGGCTAGTGCCTGCCTAGTGCCTGGCTAGCCCCTGCCTAGTGCCTGGCTAGTGCCCTGGCTAGCGCCTGCCTAGTGCCTGGCTAGTGCCTGGCTAGTGCCTGGCTAGTGCCCTGGCTAGTGCCCTGGCTAGTGCCCCTGCCTAGTGCCTGCCTAGTGCCCTGGCTAGTGCCCTGGCTAGTGCCTGGCTAGTGCCCTGGCTAGTGCCCTGGCTAGTGCCTGCCTAGTGCCTGGCTAGTGCCTGCCTAGTGCCTGGCTAGTGCCTGCCTAGTGCCTGCCTAGTGCCTGCCTAGTGCCCTGGCTAGTGCCCTGGCTAGTGCCTGCCTAGTGCCCTGGCTAGTGCCCTGGCTAGTGCCTGCCTAGTGCCCTGGCTAGTGCCCTGGCTAGTGCCTGCCTAGTGCCTGCCTAGTGCCTGCCTAGTGCCTGGCTTGTCCCTGCCTAGTGCCTGCCTAGTGCCTGGCTAGTGCCTGCCTAGTGCCCTGGCTAGTGCCCTGCCTAGTGCCCTGGCTAGTGCCCTGGCTAGTGCCCTGGCTAGTGCCTGGCTAGTGCCTGGCTAGTGCCTGGCTAGTGCCTGGCTAGTGCCTGGCTAGTGCCTGGCTAGTGCCTGGCTAGTGCCTGGCTAGTGCCTGGCTAGTGCCTGGCTAGTGCCGTGTACTTTGGATGTGAAACCAAAGTGTGAATGTTTCACTGACCAGGTACACTGTGACATTAATTTCATCCAATCATCACCTAAACATCGAATTGCTCTTGAATAGGCCTACATTGCAAAAAGATAAATGCTTCAAACTTGTGTGGTTTGTTTTTTGTTATCTATGAGCAGAGTTATTGGCACTTATCTCACTGATTATCCCTAAAGCCAACACCTTATTTGGCAGCCTTTCCTTCCACTTCTCTACTGCCAGTGACTGGAACGAATCGCAAAAATCGCTGAAGTTGGAGACTTTTATTTCCCTCACCAACTTTAAACATCAGCTATCTGTGCAGCTAACCGATCGCTGCAGCTGTACATAGTCCATCTGTAAATAGCCCACCCAATCTACCTACCTCATCCCCATACTGTTTTTATTTGATTTATTTTTCTGCTATTTTGCACACCAGTATCTCTACCTGCACATCATCATCTGATCATTTATCACTCCAGTGTTAATCTGCTAAATTGTAATTATTCACTCCTATCGCCTATTTATTGCCTACCACCTTGTGCCAGCAGCATATCCCCCTGCATACCACTGCTGGTTTGATTCTGGAGCTAAGCAGGGTTGGTCCTGGTCAGTTCCTGGATGGGAGACCAGATGCTGCTGGAAGTGGTGTTGGAGGGCCAGTAGGAGGCACTCTTTCCTCTGGTCTAAATGTTTTTATCCCAGGGCAGTGATTGGGCACATTGGACACTGCCCTGTGTTGGTTGCCCTCTTTCGGATGGGATGTTAAATGGGTGTCCTGACTCTCTGAGATCATTAAAGATCCCATGGCACTTATTGTAGGGGTATTAACCCTGGTGTCCTGGCTAAGTTCCCAATCTGGCCCTCAAACCATCATGGTCACCAAATAATCCCAGTTTACAATTGGCTCATTAATCCCCCTGTAACTATTCCCCAGGTCGTTGCTGCAAATGAGAACGTGTTCTCTTACCTGGTAAAATAACAGATAAATAAAATGCCTTTTGCACACACTGTATATAGACTTTCTTTTTTCTACTGTGTCATTGACTTGTTTGTGTTATTGGCGTGTTTATTGTTTACTCCATGTGTAACTCTGTGTTGTTGTCTGTGTCACACTGCTTTGCTTTATCTTGACCAGGTCGCAGTTGTAAATGAGAACTTGTTCTCAACTGGCCTACCTGGTTAAATACAGGTGTTCTCAACTAGCCTACCTGGTTAAATAAAGGTGTTCTCAACTAGCCTACCTGGTTAAATAAAGGTGTTCTCAACTAGCCTACCTGGTTAAATAAAGGTGTTCTCAACTAGCCTACCTGGTTAAATACAGGTGTTCTCAACTAGCCTACCTGGTTAAATACAGGTGTTCTCAACTAGCCTACCTGGTTAAATAAAGGTGTTCTCAACTAGCCTACCTGGTTAAATACAGGTGTTCTCAACTAGCCTACCTGGTTAAATAAAGGTGTTCTCAACTAGCCTACCTGGTTAAATAAAGGTGTTCTCAACTGGCCTACCTGGTTAAATACAGGTGTTCTCAACTAGCCTACCTGGTTAAATAAACTAGCCTACCTGGTTAAATAAAGGTGTTCTCAACTAGCCTACCTGGTTAAATAAAGGTGTTCTCAACTAGCCTACCTGGTTAAATAAAGGTGTTCTCAACTAGCCTACCTGGTTAAATACAGGTGTTCTCAACTAGCCTACCTGGTTAAATAAAGGTGAAATAAAAATAAATAAATAAATAAATTGGGCAGGAAATAAATAAAAGACTTTAAGCTTTCATTTTCCAGGAAAACGATACTGACTAGAAGTGGTTTCCAGGAGGGGGCACTGTTGTCCTGACAACAAGACACCGCACCTCACAGTAACCAAGAGAGTAAGTCATTGTACATACAGCACAGAGTTCAGGTGGGCCTTCTTCTTACTTCAGTAAACAAAGGAAAGGAGCTTAACAACAAGGACAAAAAAAAATCACCAGAATGAAAGAAAGACTTCCAAAAGGACGAGGTAAAAAAAAGGAGAACAACTCAACAACAAAAAAAAGATTGATTTCTGCTCATTTTAATCCATTGTACAGGATGGTGGACTGATGTTTCAACGTCAAGCTGTCGTCTTCCTCCATAGTGACCTGGCCATTGCACATAGCTCCTATTTATACTAGCAGGTAGCCTAGTGGTTAGAGCATTGGGCTAATAACCTGAAAGTGTTGCTAGATCGAATCCCCGAGCTGACAGCGTAAAATCTGCAGTTCTATCCCTGAACAAGGCAGTTAACCTACTGTTCCCAGGCCGTCATTGCAAATAAGAATTTGATCTTAACTGACTTGCCTAGTTAAATTAATAAATACCTTAGATGCTTATTGAGATAAAATTATATGTTTCAAGGTAAATTATAGCACAAAGTGGTAGTGTGTCTTTTTTATTTAACCAGGTAGGCTAGTTGAGAACACCTGTATTTAACCAGGTAGGCTAGGTGAGAACACCTTTATTTAACCAGGTAGGCTAGGTGAGAACACCTTTATTTAACCAGGTAGGCTAGGTGAGAACACCTTTATTTAACCAGGTAGGCTAGGTGAGAACACCTTTATTTAACCAGGTAGGCTAGGTGAGAACACCTTTATTTAACCAGGTAGGCTAGGTGAGAACACCTTTATTTAACCAGGTAGGCTAGGTGAGAACACCTTTATTTAACCAGGTAGGCTAGGTGAGAACACCTGTATTTAACCAGGTAGGCTAGGTGAGAACACCTGTATTTAACCAGGTAGGCTAGGTGAGAACACCTGTATTTAACCAGGTAGGCTAGGTGAGAACACCTTTATTTAATCAGGTAGGCTAGGTGAGAACACCTGTATTTAACCAGGTAGGCTAGGTGAGAACACCTTTATTTAACCAGGTAGGCTAGGTGAGAACACCTTTATTTAACCAGGTAGGCTAGGTGAGAACACAGAGTTACACATGGAATAAACACACACACAGTCAATAACACAATAGAAAAGTCTATATACAGTATGTGCAAATGGAGTGAAGAGGTAAGGCAATAAATAGGCCATAGTAGCGAAGTAATTACAATTTAGCAGATTAACACGAGTGATAGATGAGCAGATGATGATGTGGAAATAGAAATACTGGTGTGCAAAAGAGCAGAAAAGTAAATAAAAACAATGTGGGGATGAGGTAGGTAGATTGGGTGGGCTATTTACAGATGGGCTGTGTACAGCTGCAGCGATCAGTAAGCTGCTCTGACAGCTGATGCTTAAAGTTAGTGAGGGAGATACAAGTCTCCAACTTTAGCGATTTTTGAGATTTGTTCCAGTCACTGGCAGCAGAGAACAGGAAGGAAAGGCAGCCAAATGAGGGTTAATGTCTGGTTAATCAATAGACCATGTCAACATATACATAGGTGATATTTGGGTGTCTGTGGATCTGTGAACCCCCCAAAAAATCAAGGCGACAACATTATAGAAACGAGGACAGTGAGAAAAAAAATTAATCATAATTTAGCCCCTTAGGATCCACAGTGGAGGCAGGGTAGCCTAGTGGTTAGAGCGTTGGACTTTAACCGGAAGGTTGCAAGTTCAAACCCCCGAGCTGACAAGGTACAAATCTGTTGTTTTGTCCCTGAACATTGCAGTTAACCCACTATTCCTAGGCCATCAATGAAAATAAGAATTTGTTCTTAACTGACTTGCCTGGTTAAATAAATAAAATTTAAAAAAGTGTCCAAGGAGTACAGGCAAAATGCCTCTCTTTGTTCTAGTTTACGTACGATGTCATCTCCTGTTGGTGAAACCTGGATGACGTCACCTCCTCTTGGTGACATCAGGACGTGTTCTATTAGCTAGTAAACGCATGGAGGAAGGTGAGTCAACGTTGGATTAGATACAGTGGCGCGCAATAGCATAGGCCCGTGTTTATATTTCGAATAGGGGCCTTGTGTTCTGAAATGCAGAGTTTCAACGCTAGTTTAGTTTTGACCAATGGAAGTAGCCCTTCGGATTACTTTTCAGCATATACGTGACATTCGTGGTGCTGCAATTAATGAAGCTTTGTATTTTCGTATTCTTTACCTGTAGTATAAAACTGTAGTATTGCTGGTGATGTCACAATGTACATAGTGGCCACACTTGTAATTTCCATCAGAGCGGGCCTGGGAGCCAAAATGTCACGCTTCTTGGGTAGCTGCACGCTGTGCGTAACTCGATTGTGCGCACGGCGAAAACAAAAATGCTACTTTAGTAGATGTGGATCCATTTTGAGGGATGTTCCAGGGTTTCATTAAAATGGATTTGACTCGACCGGCACATGGGCCGTAATCCGTGTGGGGAAAAAAAAAAAAAACACAAACGTGGCGACCATTTTGTCCTGGTTTCTATTAGAGTCAGTGAGTAGGCTTTGACATTCAGTCTCTGTAGCACGGGTATAGAGGCCTGTTCAATGACACCCTTATCATACCCCGGCGTTGCAGGAACCTGGTGCGCATGCCATTAGCGTTGCGCTCAAAATCTATGTCTGTACTACAGTTACATCAGAGTCTTACAAATGAACCCAGCGGTATGTTCCGCTGAAGGTGTGCCGTGGTGATTGTGGTGCTTCTACTCTGTGTCTTGCTGGAGATCGTAGACTCCACCTGGTTTTCTTTATTTTTGTGGAGATCAAAGAAGTCTATTTTCTTTCTGACTTCTCTCTGCTGTTAATTTGAGATTGGTGTCAGAGAAGTTCATTTAAAGAAATGAACTCAGATGAGAGAGTTAGTACGGTTCCAATCCCAGTAGGATGTTGTCTATGGATATTTTCCAAAGAGTGGCATTCTGGAAATATGGGGTTTTCTGGACTTCATAAATGCAGGTCTCTTCACTGGGAGGGTCTCTTCCCAGGGTCCCATGGGGCTCCCGAGTGGCGTAGTGGTCTAAGGCACTGCATCTCAGTGCTAGAGGCGTCACTACAGACACCCTGGTTTGAATCCAAGTCGTTTCGCAACCGGCAGTGATTGGGAGTCCCATAGGGCGGCACACAATAGGCCCGGCATTGTCCGGGTTTGGCCGGGTGTAGGCCGTCATGGGACGGAAAGGAGGTTTATACACACTATTATGTAGTTTCGGTAAGCCAATATAAACTGGACAGGCTGGCCGTGGTGTAATGAGAAAAGTCCTTCTTCGTATCCGTTATCCAACCCTGTGAAAGAGCGTTATCAATGAAGCTATCTATATCCCTTTTCTTTTCTGTCCGTGGGGTTGTAACGGAGAGGTACCAGAGAGTTGAGCATAGACCTCACTCCTATATTGTTCCCTGCTTCATAACACAATATCTAGATTGTCTTTCAGTTCCTTCAAAGCATTTTGTTCATCATTACTGAGATTAGCTGCTTGTTTAGGGGTATTGCGGGTCAATTTAGCAAAATCATTTTCTATCAGCCTACTTACTGTAGGTGAGAACAGATGGAGTCAAATTAGCATAAGGCAAAAAACTCAAACTCAAGTGGTTTGTTCTCTCACATCAGGAATGCCATATGCATTATAGTTTCTGAACTCTGCATTGCCATCACATGACCTATTAGCACAGAATAAATTAGTTTAATGTAATTGGTAAACAACTTCTAATGCAAAACGCTCCATCCTATTTGAAAAGGGAGAATGAGTCCTTTCCTCAGGACTGTCACTTGGTCAGAGGACTGTCACTTGGTCAGAGGACTGTCACTTGGTCAGAGGACTGTCACTTGGTCAGAGGTCACTTGGTCAGAGGACTGTCACTTGGTCAGAGGACTGACACTTGGTCAGAGGACTGACACTTGGTCAGAGGACTGACACTTGGTCAGAGGTTTGACACTTGGTCAGAGGACTGACACTTGGTCAGAGGACTGACACTTGGTCAGAGGATTGACACTTGGTCAGAGGACTGACACTTGGTCAGAGTACAGTAAAGTATGCATGCACAGACACACGCACACACCTCTAACAAACAAACACACACACCGACTCAGTCAGTCAGTGGATACTGACTAATGGGTTCTCGTCTGTTATCTAATGGGTTCTAGTCTGTTATCTAACGGGTTCTAGTCTGAAATCTAATGGGTTTTAGTCTGTTATCTAATGGGCTCTAGTCTGTTATCTAACGGATTCTAGTCTGTTATTAATGGGTTCTAGTCTGAAATCTAATGGGTTCTAGTCTGTTATCTAATGTGTTCTAGTCTGAAATCTAATGGGTTCTAGTCTGTTATCTAATGGGTTCTAGTCTGTTATCTAATGGGTTCTAGTATGTTATCTAATGGGCTCTAGTCTGTTATCTAATGGGCTCTAGTCTGTTATCTAATGTGCTCTAGTCTGTTATCTAATGGGCTCTAGTCTGTTATCTAATGGGCTCTAGTATGTTACCTAATGGGCTCTAGTATGTTACCTAATGGGCTCTAGTCAAGGCCTTTATGGACCACATTGGAAATAAATGGAATCACTTTAACATGTTATCCCCATATCCCCAGGGTCTCCGGGATTGTACGACTTAGTGCATATATTTTCCCAATCAAATCAATCCACCAATTAATCAATCAATCAATTAATCAAACAGGTAGGCCGCTAAGCAGAACTCACTTGAGGTTCCTCTCCACCCCCCTGCTCTCGTACTTGTCTCCCTGGTTGAGCAGCCGGAGGATGCCCTTCTCAAATGACTCTGTGGACTGCTCCTTGGGAAGCTGCATGACGGGGATTAAGTTTTAACAGGTTATGTACAGCACCATTCAAACAAACACCTTTAAAACCAGAGCTAGGAGATGTCCTTAACAGTTCAACATTCAATTCATTAGGTTCATTAACTCATAAAGTTAGTTCATTATCCCTGCTTATAATCAGTGGGTGAACGTCCTGTCAATACTATGCAGGGAACTTGGGCTCAATTCCATTTCAATTCAGTCAATTTTGGCACGTTAATAAGGATAGCTGGCAGTTTGCAGCATTTATAAAACGTAGTTAGGGAAAATACCTTCAACAAGAAGCTCTCCAGTTCAAGCTGTGTTTTCCTGACATTGCTGGATGAGAAGTCAGACCACTTCACCTGAAAGACAAGATCAAATGTTACACTGTCATCCAAGGGATGTATATTAACGTTACCAGATATTGAAGGGGACATTGGGTAAGGACAAAGACGCATTGGGTAAGGACAAAGACGCATTGGGTAAGGACAAAGACGCATTGGATAAGGACAAATACGCATTGGTTAAGGACAAAGACACATTGGGTAAGGACAAAGAAGCATTGGGTAAGGACAAAGACGCATTGGGTAAGGACAAAGACGCATTGGGTAAGGACATTGGGTAAGGACAAACAAAGGACAAAGACGCATTGGGTAAGGACAAAGAAGCATTGGGTAAGGACAAAGACGCATTGGGTAAGGACAAAGACGCATTGGGTAAGGACAAAGGCATTGGGTAAGGACAAAGACAAAGGACAAAGACGCATTGGGTAAGGACACAGACACATTGGGTAAGGACAAAGACGCATTGGGTAAGGACAAAGACGCATTGGGTAAGGACAAAGACGCATTGGGTAAGGACAAAGACACATTGGGTAAGGACAAAGACGCATTGGGTAAGGACAAAGACGCATTGGGTAAGGACAAAGACACATTGGGTAAGGACAAAGACACATTGGGTAAGGACAAAGACGCATTGGGTAAGGACAAAGACGCATTGGGTAAGGACAAAGACGCATTGGGTAAGGACAAAGACGCATTGGGTAAGGACAAAGACGCATTGGGTAAGGACAAAGAAGCATTGGGTAAGGACAAAGACGCATTGGGTAAGGACAAAGACGCATTGGGTAAGGACAAAGACGCATTGGGTAAGGACAAAGACGCATTTAAGGACAAAGGTAAGGACAAAGACGCATTGGGTAAGGACAAAGACGCATTGGGTAAGGACAAAGACGCATTGGGTAAGGACAAAGACGCATTGGGTAAGGACAAAGACGCATTGGGTAAGGACAAAGACGCATTGGGTAAGGACAAAGACGCATTGGGTAAGGACAAAGACGCATTGGGTAAGGACAAAGACGCATTGGGTAAGGACAAAGACGCATTGGGTAAGGACAAAGACGCATTGGGTAAGGACAAAGACAAAGGACAAAGACGCATTGGGTGGGTAAGGACAAAGACGCATTGGGTAAGGACAAAGACGCATTGGGTAAGGACAAAGACGCATTGGGTAAGGACAAAGACGCATTGGGTAAGGACAAAGACACGCATTGGGTAAGGACAAAGACGCATTGGGTAAGGACAAAGACATTTGGGACAAATACGCATTGGTTAAGGACAAAGACACATTTAAGGACAAAGACGCATTGGGTAAGGACAAAGACACATTGGGTAAGGACAAAGACACAAGGACAAAGACACTTTGGGTAAGGACAAAGAATTGGGTAAGGACACGCATTGGGTAAGGACAAAGACACTTTGGGTATGGACAAAGACACTTTGGGTAAGGACAAAGACACATTGGGTAAGGACAAAGACACTTTGGGTAAGGACAAAGACACTTTGGGTAAGGACACAGTAAGAAGGGGAAACAAAAATCCCACCATGGGAATGTTTTTCCTCAAACAAACAACATTTACAAATCTACCATCTTGGCTTTGCTGCTTATACACCATCGGTGTTAATAGAGATTATCAAGATTATCCCTAGAAGACAATAATAAAGAATTATATCAGCCAAGCGCTACAACAAGATGCTACAAAAGCTCTTTAGTCTGCCCTGCTGTGAAAACTGTTTGGTTTAATCAGATCTTTAGAAAAATATTGTTTGTGTTTAGTCCTGCAGTTGTAAAAGTCTTGTTTGTGTTTTTGTACTGCCCCGCGGTTTTCTGCTTTCCCAACCTAATGACTTGGATTTACGATGGTATTCTTGGGAGAGTTTCAGGGACTTTTCTTCAACAGTTCGTTGGCCTACTACAACCGGATCTGACTGGGTCATTAGGTCACATGATAAAACAGTCCAAAACACAGAGGCCCAGCCAGCCATAGAGATATCCTTTCTGACAGCAGGGGTTTAGGCTAGAGGAAGCTACAGAAGGGCTAAGGACAGCAATTCATATCTAGGCTAACTGTCTGAGGGAAGAGTGACAGACAGGCAGACAGACAGACAGACAGACAGACAGACAGACAGACAGACAGACAGACAGACAGACAGACAGACAGACAGACAGACAGACAGACAGACAGACAGACAGACAGACAGACAGACAGACAGACAGACAGACAGACAGACAGACAGACAGACAGACAGACAGACAGACAGACAGACAGACAGACAGACAGACAGACAGACAGACAGACAGACAGACAGACAGACAGACAGACAGACAGACAGACAGACAGACAGACAGACAGACAGACAGAGACAGACAGACAGACAGACAGACAGACAGACAGACAGACAGACAGACAGACAGACAGACAGACACAGACAGACAGGCAGACAGACAGACAGACAGACAGACAGACAGACAGACAGACAGACAGACAGACAGACAGACAGACAGACAGACAAACAGACCTATAACAAGACAATCTCCTTGTGCTGCTGCACTAAGCAGGAGGACTAGCTAAGACTAACTGAGTGATCCAGGATAAACAGATGAAGGGGGAATGACTCACAATGGCAGTCACAAAGCGAGCGATGACAGGGAAACACTGATAGGACAGAAGCCTGTCAGTCACAAAGTGTCTGCAGTCTGTCCCACCTCCCGGTACCTGTGGTCAGTGTGATTTATGTGAGCTGCGGAGGAAGGAGAGAGCCTGACGCTCCTTCATTGTCTCTGTGTGTGAATTTTCAGGGCTCTACAGTACAACCATTTTACTTGCATATACTCCTAAAAATAGAAAAATAGATATGTGAACTGAAAAAGCACAAGCGGGAGTTGTGATTTATAGCAAGTCTTGTTTCATTGCTGGTAGCTACAGTACACAAATAACCATAGAAAAATGAACGCTTTCTTATTTCTATGCAAAGAACAAGGTAGAGCCCCATAAAACCTGGGGCGCACTGTGAGGGATGTGCTGAAAGATACCGTTTTAGAAGCGCACAGGCACAGAAGTTGGTCGAATTTACCCAAAAGTCTACTGAAGTGTGACTTTGTCCTCGTGTTTCTTGGCTATTTACATCTTCTCTTCACACGCTAGGTTGTTGTTCAACGGTAGTTTGGGTTTTCTCAACTGCTACTAGCAAAGGGATGTCAGACAATCTCGTCTCGAGAGACAGACGGACGGACAGACATGCCAATCCCACCGTTACCACGGTAAGGTCACCCAAGTGGCTCAGATATTTGAGGGTACATTGTACTTTACTGAGCATGGACCACCCCCAAAAAACTTTTACTCATGAACTTTTTGTTATTTCTTATCATAAAAACACACTTCCTCAAATACTTTCATTGTGCTCTTATATGTCTTTGTGCGCTCCTAAATGTCTTTGTGTGCTCCTAAATGTCTTTGTGCTCTCCTAAATGTCTTTGTGCACTTCTAAATGTCTCTGTGCACTTCTAAATGTCTTTGTGCTCTCCTAAATGTATTTGTGTGCTCCTAAATGTCTTTGTGCGCTCCTAAATGTCTTTGTGCTCTCCTAAATGTCTTTGTGCACTTCTAAATGTCTCTGTGAACTTCTAAATATCTTTGTGCTCTCCTAAATGTATTTGTGTGCTCCTAAATGTCTTTGTGCGCTCCTAAATGTCTTTCTGCACTTCTAAATGTGTGCTCCTAAATGTCTTTGTGTGCTCCTAAATCTCTTTGTGTGCTCCTAAATGTCAGGATGGACAGAGAGAAACAGAGAGAGAGAGAGAGAGAGACAGAGAGACAGACAGAGAGACAGACAGAGAGAGACAGAGAGAGACAGAGAGAGACAGAGAGAGAGAGAGAGAGAGAGACAGAGAGAGACTGAGAGAGACAGAGAAAGACATAAATGTCTTTATGCGCTCCTAAATGTCTTTGTGTGCTCCTAAATGTCTTTATGCGCTCCTAAATGTATTTGTGTGCTCCTAAATGTCAGGATGGACAGAGACAGACAGAGAGAGACATTTACATAAGCCTCGTGTTAGAGGACTGTGTTCTCTGGGAATGGGAGGACGTGATACGGAGTTGTCAAGGGACGAAAGTCAGCTAGACGACTACTAGACGTGGCCTTGGGAATGTGGTCGGTATCAAAAGCTCTGAGGGTACTAACTTTTTAAAGCATGACAGCTAAACCTATTGACAAGGCCCCTGTTACAGCTATTCCCAAACTGGGGTACACACATTGCCGTTGGGGGTACACCAAATAAAAATGTGATTCACATTTTCAAACAGTACATTTATATTTTCCAACAGGGCTATACATTTGGGAGAGTTTTGTTTTCTCTCTCGCCCGAGTAGCCTCGTTTCACTGCCAAAAATAAAATTAAACCATCTAGTGTTCAGAGAAATAACACAATGCCAAATACAGGAAGCCTAGTCAAATAATTAACATCCAATCACATTCACCGTTACTCATCCAATCACATTCACTGTTACTCATCCAATCACATTCACCGTTACTCATCCAATCACATTAACCGTTACTCATCCAATCACATTCACCGTTACTCATCCAATCACATTAACCGATACTCATCCAATCACATTAACCGTTACTCATCCAATCACATTAACCATTACTCATCCAATCACATTAACCGTTACTCATCCAATCACATTAACCGTTACTCATCCAATCACATTAACCGTTACTCATCCAATCACATTAACCGATACTCATCCAATCACATTATCCGTTACTCATCCAATCACATTCACCGTTACTCATCCAATCACATTAACCGATACTCATCCAATCACATTAACCGTTACTCATCCAATCACATTACCGTTACTCATCCAATCACATTAACCGTTACTCATCCAATCACATTCACCGTTACTCATCCAATCACATTAACCGTTATTCATCCAATCACATTAACCGATACTCATCCAATCACATTCACCGTTACTCATCCAATCACATTAACCGATACTCATCCAATCACATTCACCGTTACTCATCCAATCACATTAACCGTTCACTCTTGCTCAGACATTTAGAAACGAAACAGGACACTGAATAATAAGGGAGTTTTTGGAGCAGGAATAAAGACGACTTTTGAGTAGTAAGACGTATAAAAGAAACAGATACCATTAATAACAAGGGTCTAGAAGAGTCTTATATGGTGAGCTACCAGGTGGCTAGGACAGGCAAGACCCATACTATAGTGGAGCACCTAATTCTTCGTGCTGCCGTGGATATGGCTGGGACAATGCTGGGGGAAAAGGCCCCAAAAAAACTATAGAGACAATGTCTTCATCAAACAACACTGTTTCACAACGCATCAGTGACATGGCAGGAGATAATTACTGCTTCTCATACAAGCCAGTGAATTATCTGCGTTACAGCTGGATGAGTCAACAGACAAGGTGGCCTGGCACAGCACCTGGTATATGTCCGTTACGATTATGGCGGATCAATTAAGGAAGACATCCTCTTCTGCAAACCGCTGGAAACCAGGACAACAGGAACGGATATCTTTAAAGTACTGGACAGCTTTGTGACATCAAATGGACTTTGGTGGTCAAGATGTGTTGTTCTGCACAATGCAATGATATGAGCAGCGACCGTGTAACGCTTCTACAACATACAGAAGTGCGCTGGTTATCAAGGGGAAAAGTGTTGACACGTTTGTTTTTAAATTGAAATGTTCTTTACATTTTCACTTGTCTGACTGCTTGCATGATGACGAGTTTCTCACACGACTGGCCTCTCTAGGTGATGTCTTTTCTCACCTGAATGATCTGAATCTGGGATTACAGGGACTCTCTGCAACTATATTCAATGTGCGGGACAAAATTAAGGCTCTGATTAAGAAGTTGGAGCTCTTCTCTGTCTGCATTAACAAGGACAACACACAGGACTTTCCAACATTGAATGATTTGGGTGCACAATTACGCAGGCACCTTCCAGAAACGGACGACACAAACAACTGGATTCGTTGTCCCTTTCATGCCCTGCCTCCAGTCCACTTATCGATATCTGAACAGGAGAGCCTCATCGAAATTGCAACAAGCGGTTCTGTGAAAATTTTATTTAATCAAAAGCCACTGCCAAATTTCTGGATTGGGCTGCGCTCCGAGTATCCTGCCTTGGCAAATCGCACTGTTAAGACACTGATGCCCTTCGCAACCACGTACCTATGTGAGAGTGGATTCTTGGCCCTCACTAGCATGAAAACTAAATACAGGCGCAGACTGTGTGTGGGAAATGATTTAAGACTGAGACTCTCCAATACAACCCAACATTGCAGAGTTATGTGCATCCTTTCAAGCACACCCTTCTCATTAACCTGTGGTGTTATTCACATTGTTTGATGAAAAAACAAGGTTTAATATGTAATATCTAACTAAATGCTTGTGTTCCCAGCTCCAACAGTGCAGTAATATCTAACTAAATGCTTGTGTTTCTAGCTCCAACAGTAATATCTAACTAAATGCTTGTGTTCCTAGCTCCAGCAGTGCAGTAGTATCTAACTAAATGCTTGTGTTCCTAGCTCCAACAGTGTAGTAGTATCTAACTAAATGCTTGTGTTCCTAGCTCCAACAGTAGTATCTAACTAAATGCTTGTGTTTCTAGCTCCAACAGTGCAGTAATATCAGCTCCAACAGTAATATCTAACTAAATGCTTGTGTTTCTAGCTCCAACAGTGCAGTAGTATCTAACTAAATGCTTGTGTTTCTAGCTCCAACAGTGCAGTAGTATCTAACTAAATGCTTGTGTTTCTAGCTCCAACAGTGCAGTAGTATCTAACTAAATGCTTGTGTTTCTAGCTCCAACAGTGCAGTAATATCTAACTAAATGCTTGTGTTTCTAGCTCCAACAGTAATATCTAACTAAATGCTTGTGTTTCTAGCTCCAACAGTAATATCTAACTAAATGCCTGTGTTTCTAGCTCCAACAGTAATATCTAACTAAATGCTTGTGTTTCTAGCTCCAACAGTAATATCTAACTAAATGCTTGTGTTTCTAGCTCCAACAGTAATATCTAACTAAATGCTTGTGTTCCTAGCTCCAACAGTACAGTAATATCTAACTAAATGCTTGTGTTTCTAGCTCCAGCAGTGCAGTAGTATCTAACTAAATGCTTGTGTTTCTAGCTCCAACAGTGCAGTAGTATCTAACTAAATGCTTGTGTTCCTAGCTCCAACAGTGCAGTAGTATCTAACTAAATGCTTGTGTTTCTAGCTCCAACAGTGCAGTAATATCTAACTAAATGCTTGTGTTTCTAGCTCCAACAGTAGTATCTAACTAAATGCTTGTGTTCCTAGCTCCAACAGTACAGTAGTATCTAACTAAATGCTTGTGTTTCTAGCTCCAACAGTGCAGTAGTATCTAACTAAATGCTTGTGTTTCTAGCTCCAACAGTGCAGTAATATCTAACTAAATGCTTGTGTTTCTAGCTCCAACAGTGCAGTAGTATCTAACTAAATGCTTGTGTTTCTAGCTCCAACAGTGCAGTAATATCTAACTAAATGCTTGTGTTTCTAGCTCCAACAGTAGTATCTAACTAAATGCTTGTGTTTCTAGCTCCAACAGTACAGTAGTATCTAACTAAATGCTTGTGTTTCTAGCTCCAACAGTGCAGTAGTATCTAACTAAATGCTTGTGTTTCTAGCTCCAACAGTGCAGTAATATCTAACTAAATGCTGGTGTTTCTAGCTCCAACAGTGCAGTAATATCTAACTAAATGCTTGTGTTTCTAGCTCCAACAGTGCAGTAGTATCTAACTAAATGCTTGTGTTCCTAGCTCCAACAGTGCAGTAGTATCTAACTAAATGCTTGTGTTTCCAGCTCCAACAGTGCAGTAATATCTAACTAAATGCTGGTGTTTCTAGCTCCAACAGTGCAGTAGTATCTAACTAAATGCTTGTGTTTCTAGCTCCAACAGTGCAGTAATATCTAACTAAATGCTTGTGTTTCTAGCTCCAACAGTGCAGTAATATCTAACTAAATGCTGGTGTTTCTAGCTCCAACAGTGCAGTAATATCTAACTAAATGCTTGTGTTTCTAGCTCCAACAGTGCAGTAGTATCTAACTAAATTCTTGCTCAGGGGGTACGGGGAAAGTCAAATGTGTAGAATAAATTTGAAATGCTTTGGTTTAGGCCAATTTATTGTTAACGTTAACTATTCAATGATAGCTTTTATTATTTATATAAAAAAATAAAATGCTTGATTGCATTTCACGTCATGCTTGTATGCTGTATGATGACATGAACTCATACATTGTTGGTTGATACAGTAGCTTAGATATCGAATCATTCCTGGGACCACCCATAACGTACAAATGTACGCACGCATGACTGTAAGTCGCTTTGGATAAAAGCGTCTGCTCAATGGCACATATTACCCAAAACCCCACTGAGAGACCCACGACAGGCCATGCCTGGAAAGGGCAGCAATCACTACACATGGAATAGAACTGTCTCGTTCAAAAACAGAGTGGCCAAACTGAAGCTTTCAGTCCTCTGTATCCTTCTCTTTCAATCCCTGCTGTGTATGTATGTGTGTATGTAAATGTGTGTATATGTGTGTGTGTGGCACTGTGTGGGCCCTGGGCTGTGCAGTCTTGCAGAGGCCTGTTGTCCCTCTTTGTCTGTCTGGCTGCTAACGCAGAGTGGATGCCCTGCTCTCTTTGCACAGAGGAATAGACAGTTACATCACTCTGCCTCTCACTCACTCTTAGACAAAGAAGCCTATAGGATGTTAGAGTGAGAGTGACAGAGTGAGAGGGACACAGTGAGAGGGACAGAGTGAGAGGGACACAGTGAGAGGGACAGAGTGAGAGGGACACAGTGAGAGGGACAGAGTGAGAGGGACACAGTGAGAGGGACAGAGTGAGAGGGACAGAGTGAGAGGGACAGAGTGAGAGGGACACAGTGAGAGGGACAGAGTGAGAGGGACACAGTGAGAGGGACAGAGTGAGAGGGACACAGTGAGAGGGACAGAGTGAGAGGGACAGAGTGAGAGGGACAGAGTGAGAGGGACAGAGTGAGAGGGACACAGTGAGAGGGACAGAGTGAGAGGGACACAGTGAGAGGGACAGAGTGAGAGGGACACAGTGAGAGGGACACAGTGAGAGGGACAGAGTGAGAGGGACAGAGTGAGAGGGACAGAGTGAGAGGGACAGAGTGAGAGGGACACAGTGAGAGGGACAGAGTGAGAGGGACAGAGTGAGAGGGACAGAGTGAGAGGGACAGAGTGAGAGGGACACAGTGAGAGGGACAGAGTGAGAGGGACAGAGTGAGAGGGACAGAGTGAGAGGGACACAGTGAGAGGGACAGAGTGAGAGGGAAAGGGACAGAGTGAGAGGGACAGAGTGAGAGGGACAGAGTGAGAGGGACAGAGGGACAGAGTGAGAGGGACAGAGTGAGAGGGACAGAGTGAGAGGGACACAGTGAGAGGGACAGAGTGAGAGGGACAGAGTGAGAGGGACACAGTGAGAGGGACACAGTGAGAGGGACAGAGTGAGAGGGACACAGTGAGAGGGACAGAGTGAGAGGGACACAGTGAGAGGGACAGAGTGAGAGGGACACAGTGAGAGGGACACAGTGAGAGGGACAGAGTGAGAGGGACAGAGTGAGAGGGACAGAGTGAGAGGGACACAGTGAGAGGGACAGAGTGAAAGGGACAGAGTGAGAGGGACAGAGTGAGAGGGACAGAGTGAGAGGGACAGAGGGACAGAGTGAGAGGGACAGAGGGACAGAGTGAGAGGGACAGAGGGACAGTGAGAGGGAGAGGGACAGAGTGAGAGGGACAGAGGGACAGAGTGAGAGGGAAAGCGTGAGAGGGACAGAGTGAAAGTGAGAGGTACAAAGCGAGGGTGTGTGCGTGTTTGAGTCCTTCCCTGCATGAGTGAGTAAGTGAGTAATTGTGTGTGTGTGTGTGTGTGTGTGTGTGTGTGTGTGTGTGTGTGTGTGTGTGTGTGTGTGTGTGTGTGTGTGTGTGTCAGTGTGTGAGTGTTAGTCTTTCTCTCAGGTGTGTGTACACAGGCTTACAAGGTGTCAGGTCTTGCCAGCCAGCCAGCCATGTGTTTAACTGCCTTTCAACCAGGTTGTATAGTGGGTATTCTGACTGAGTTGACTTAGTTTACCAGCCATGTCCATGGGCCAAGTCCAGAACCAGACCAGCTACACATCCAGAACCAGACCAGCTCCAAGTCCAGAACCAGACCAGCTCCAAGTCCAGAACCAGGCCAGCTACACATCCAGAACCAGACCAGCTACACGTCCAGAACCAGACCAGCTCCAAGTCCAGAACCAGGCCAGCTACACGTCCAGAACCAGACCAGCTACACATCCAGAACCAGACCAGCTCCAAGTCCAGAACCAGACCAGCTCCAAGTCCAGAACCAGGCCAGCTACACATCCAGAACCAGACCAGCTCCAAGTCCAGAACCAGACCAGCTCCAAGTCCAGAACCAGACCAGCTCCAAGTCCAGAACCAGGCCAGCTCCACATCCAGAACCAGACCAGCTCCAAGTCCAGAACCAGACCAGCTACACGTCCAGAACCAGACCAGCTCCAAGTCCAGAACCAGACAAGCTCCAAGTCCAGAACCAGACCAGCTACAAGTCCAGAACCAGACCAGCTATTTCACCCCAAATTACAGGGGTGAGTCTGCCTGTTACAGAGCACAGGCAGAGGATGGGTTCACATAGTCCAGGGGCTGGGTTGGCAGGACAGACAAGAGCTGGCCTGGCCAGGGGATGGGTGGGCAGCATAGATCAGTGCTGGCCGGGCCAGGTGATGGGTGGGCAGCATAGATCAGAGCTGGCCTGGTCAGGGGATGGGTGGGCAGCATAGATCAGAGCTGGCCTGGCCAGGGGATGGGTGGGCAGCATAGATCAGAGCTGGCCGGGCCAGGGGATGGGTGGGCAGCATAGATCAGAGCTGGCCTGGCCAGGGGATGGGTGGGCAGCATAGATCAGAGCTGGCCGGGCCAGGGGTTGGGTGGGCAGCATAGATCAGAGCTGGCCTGGGCAGGGGTTGGGTGGGCAGCATAGATCAGAGCTGGCCTGGCCAGGGGTTGGGTGGGCAGCATAGATCAGAGCTGGCCTGGCCAGGGGTTGGGTGGGCAGCATAGATCAGAGCTTGCCTGGCCAGGGGTTGGGTGGGCAGCATAGATCAGAGCTGGCCTGGCCAGGGGTTGGGTGGGCAGCAAAATTACACACATTACTTATGACTACAAGACACTTATACGAGGCTGGGTTCGGACTATTGTCCTCGATTGTCCTCGTCTTCCCTTGTTTTGGATAGCTGGCATGTAGACGCCAGACGTCACATTTGATTTCACACTAAAGAAAGCAATCATCTAGACAGACATTATAAGTCTCAAAATGTACCCAAGCATTTAATTTCGGCAAACAAAATGAAACTCCTAATTTCCAGGTCACTTTGGCAGGCAGACAAGTCAGCACTGGAGTTAAAAAAGAAAAGACTGTCGAGACAGGATATACGAGACAGGATATACGAGACAGGATATACGAGACAGGTTATGCGAGACAGGATATGCGAGACAGGATATGCGAGACAGGTTATACGAGACAGGATATACGAGACAGGTTATACGAGACAGGATATACGAGACAGGTTATACGAGACAGGATATACGAGACAGGTTATACGAGACAGGATATACGAGACAGGATATACGAGACAGGTTATACGAGACCGGTTATACGAGACCGGTTATACGAGACAGGATATACGAGACAGGTTATACGAGACAGGTTATACGAGACAGGTTATACGAGACCGGTTATACGAGACAGGTTACACGAGACAGGTTATACGAGACAGGTTATACGAGACAGGATATACGAGACAGGTTATACGAGACAGGTTATACGAGACAGGATATACGAGACAGGTTATACGAGACAGGGTATACGAGACAGGTTACACGAGACAGGTTATACAATGAACATCTTGGCCATGTTCTGTTATAATCTCCACCCGGCACAGCCAGAAGAGGACTGCAAGAGGACTCCACATAGCCTGGTTCCTCTCTAGGTTTCTTCCTAGGTTTTGGCCTTTCTAGGGAGTTTTTCCTAGCCACCGTGCTTCTACACCTGCATTGCTTGCTGTTTGGGGTTTTAGGCTGGGTTTCTGTACAGCACTTTGAGATATCAGCTGATGTACGAAGGGCTATATATATATAAATTTGATTTTATTTGATTTGGTTGAGGCATTTATGCACAACAGCAATGACACACTACCTTGCTCTGGCAATTTTTTTTTTTTTTTTTTTTTTTTAGAAATCTCCGGCACCAACCCATGCATCGTGTGATTTTAACCAATTATGAAGAGGCATTTCCTACGAAATGCCTACTGATGTCACGCCCTGACCTTAGACAGCCGTTTTATGTCTCTATTTGATTTGGCCAGGGTGTGATTTGGGGTGGGCATTCTATGTTTTTGTTTTCTAAGATTTTGTATTTCTATGTTTTGGCCGGGTATGGTTCTCAATCAGGGACAGCTGTCTATCGTTGTCTCTGATTGGGAACCATACTTAGGTAGCCCTTTTTCCCTCCTTTCAGGGTGGGAAGTTAACTTTGTTTGTGGCACTAATGCCCTGTAAGCTTCACGGTTGTTGTTTCGTTTGTTGTTTTGTTGGCGACATTTTGAAATAAAAAGGAAAATGTACGCGCACCACGCTGCACTTTGGTCCACTTCTTTTGACGGCCATGACAACTGATCGTCTACTAATTGGTTGATAATGACATTGGAAACCCATACAGTGCCTTTGGAAAGTATTCAGACCCTTTGACATTTTCCACATTTTGCTACAGGTTTATTCTAAAATTGTATTTTTTTGCCAATTTTGCAGTTTTTGGGATGTACCAATTTTGGGGGTGTACCTGTGGATGTATTTCAAGGCCTACATTCAAACTCAGTGCCTCTTTGCTTGACATCATGGGAAAATAAAAAGAAATCAGCCAAGACCTCAGAAGAAAATTGTAGACCTCCACTAGTCTGGTTCATCATTGGAAGCAATTTCCAAATTCCTGAAGGTACCACGTTCATCTGTACAAACAATAGTACACAAGTATAAACACCATGGGACCGCAGAGCCATCATAACGCTCAGGAAGGGGACGCGTTCTGTCTCCTAGAAATGAACGTACTTTGGTGCGAAAAGTGCAAATCAATCCCAGAACAACATCAAATGACCTTGTGACGATACCGGAGGAAACAGGTACAAAGAATCTATATCCACAGTAAAACGAGTCCTATATCGACATAACCTGAAAGGCCGCTCAACAAGGAAGAAGCCACGCTCCAAAACCGCAATAAAAAAGCCAGACTACGGTTTGCAACTGCACATGGGGACAAATATCGTACTTTTTGGAGAAATGTCCTCTGGTCTGATGAAACAAAAATATAACTGTTTGGCCATAATGACCATCGTTCTGTTTGGAGGAAAAAGGAGGAGGCTTGCAAGCCGAAGAACACCATCCCATCCGTGAAGCATGGGGGTGGCAGCATCATGTTGTGGGGGTGCTTTGCTGCAGGAGGGACTGGTGCACTTCACAAAATAGATGGCATCCTGAGGCAGGAGAATTATGTGGATATATTGAAGCAACATCTCAAGACATCAGTCAGAAAGTTAAAGCTTGGTCGCAAATGGGTCTTCCAAATGGACAATGACCCCAAGCGTACTTCCAAAGTTGTGGCAAAATGGCTTAAGGACAACAAAGTGAAGGTATTGGAGTGGCCATCACAAAGCCCTGACCTCAATCCTCTAGAAAATTTGTGGGCAGAACTGAAAAAGCATGTGCAAGGAGGCCTACAAACCTGACTCAGGTACACAAGCTCTGTCAGGAGGAATGGGCCAAAATTCATCTAACTTATTGTGGGAAGCTTGCGGAAGGCTACCCGAAACGTTTGACCCAAGTTAAACAATTTTAAGGCAATGCTACCACACACTAATTGAGTGTATCTAAACTTCTGACCCACTGGGAATGTGATGAAAGAAATAAAAGCTGAAATAAATCACTCTACTATTATTCTGACATTTCACATTCTTAAAATAAAGTGGTGATCCTAACTGACCTAAGACAGGGAATTGTTACTAGGATTAAATGTCGGAGCTGTGAAAAACTGAGTTTAAATGTAGTTGGTTAAGGTGTGTGTAAACTTCTGACTTCAACTGTATAAGAGCAAAGTACAGAGAGATCCTTGATAAAAACCTGCTCCAGAGCGCTCAGGACCTGAGTAAAGGGTCTGAATACTTATGGAAATGTGACTTCATTTTTTTGTGTTATTTATAAATGAGCAAAAATGTCAAAAAAATATTTTTTGCTTTGTCAATATGGGTTATTGTATCTCGATTGATGAGGGAAAAAACAATTTAAGACATTTTAGAATAAGGCCGTAACCTAACAAAATGTGGAAAAAGTTAAGAGGTCTGAAAACATTCCTAAGGCACTGTATCTTCCTCTATTTTTCCCCTCCACAAAACATAGGAACTCTCCATTTTCACATCAACTGTATGTTGATGTTGGGGTGGTGCTGGAGACGATGAATATGAATCTGACATTTTAAAAAACATTTCCCTTTAACAACAACATTTCCCGATAACACCATGGGCAGAATCATAACGTGTCTGTGAGTGTGTGCTTCCTGCTCTGTGAGAAACAGCACAGCAGCAGTTTCCTCATCCCTCATTAGAGGCTGAATCACATGAAGGATCAGAGCATGGCAAGGGGGGTTCTACGTTGGGCTCAGGCAGGCGGGCTAGACAAAGGAAATCCCCCAGCGGGGCACCTCTTTCCTGCTGCTCCCCCCTCTCTCTGGCAAACCCTGGCCTGGCACCAGCTGCTGAGGTAATGAAGTCAATACTGGCAACCAACCCTGGCCTGGCCTGCACTGGCACCAGCTGCTGAGGTAATGAAGTCAATACTGGCAACCAACCCTGGCATGGCACCAGCTGCTGAGGTAATGAAGTCAATACTGGCAACCAACCCTGGCCTGGCCTGCACTGGCACCAGCTGCTGAGGTAATGAAGTCAATACTGGCAACCAACCCTGGCCTGGCCTGCACTGGCACCAGCTGCTGAGGTAATGAAGTCAATACTGGCAACCAACCCTGGCCTGGCCTGCGCTGGCACCAGCTGCTGAGGTAATGAAGTCAATACTGGCAACCAACCCTGGCCTGGCCTGCCCTGGCACCAGCTGCTGAGGTAATGAAGTCAATACAGCAACCAACCCTGGCCTGGCCTGCGCTGGCACTAGCTGCTGAGGTAATGAAGTCAATACTGGCAACAAAGACCTGGCCTGGCCCTTGCTGGCACCAGCTGCTGAGGTAATGAAGTCAATACTGCAACCAACCCTGGCCTGGCCCTTGCTGGCACCAGCTGCTGAGGTAATGAAGTCAATACTGGCAACCAACCCTGGCCTGCGCTGGCACCAGCTGCTGAGGTAGTGAAGTCAATACTGGCAACCAACCCTGGCCTGGCCTGCGCTGGCACCAGCTGCTGAGGTAATGAAGTCAATACAGCAACCAACCCTGGCCTGCGCTGGCACCAGCTGCTGAGGTAATGAAGTCAATACTGGCAACCAACCCTGGCCTGGCCTGGCACCAGCTGCTGAGGTAATGAAGTCAATACTGGCAACAAAGACCTGGCCTGGCCCTTGCTGGCACCAGCTGCTGAGGTAATGAAGTCAATACTGCAACCAACCCTGGCCTGGCCCTTGCTGGCACCAGCTGCTGAGGTAATGAAGTCAATACTGGCAACCAACCCTGGCCTGGCCTGTGCTGGCACCAGCTGCTGAGGTAATGAAGTCAATACTGGCAACCAACCCTGGCCTGGCCTGGCACCAGCTGCTGAGGTAATGAAGTCAATACTGGCAACCAACCCTGGCCTGGCCTGGCACCAGCTGCTGAGGTAATGAAGTCAATACTGGCAACCAACCCTGGCCTGGCCTGCGCTGGCACCAGCTGCTGAGGTAATGAAGTCAATACTGGCAACCAACCCTGGCCTGGCCTGGCACCAGCTGCTGAGGTAATGAAGTCAATACTGGCAACCAACCCTGGCCTGGCCTGCGCTGGCACCAGCTGCTGAGGTAATGAAGTCAATACTGGCAACCAAACCTGGCCTGGCCTGGCACCAGCTGCTGAGGTAATGAAGTCAATACTGGCAACCAACCCTGGCCTGGCCTGCGCTGGCACCAGCTGCTGAGGTAATGAAGTCAATACTGGCAACCAACCCTGGCCTGGCCTGTGCTGGCACCAGCTGCTGAGGTAATGAAGTCAATACGGGCAACAAAGACCTGGCGTTCAACGCCCACAAGAGCGGATAATGGACCTTTTTTTGTTGCTGCTGAAATACGATGCCCATAGCTTACCCACGATGCTGCACGACATTCTAATAACATTTAATAAATCAACCCGTGTTTTTATTCAACGTATTTTCCGTGTCAATGCCGCGGGTTTCCTCTACGAGACGACTACTTTTCAGTCTACGTTTCTTTTCGGGGGTTTTTATTTGAATGTTACTTCCTACCAGCATGTTGATTCATCAGAAAACAAAGTTCTTCCTCTTCGTGAGTCGCGACTGAGACTGAGCCAATCAGCATTTTACTGTCGCCGTCTGTGCAAATCAAAATAGGGAGTGCAAAGTTACGCACCTCCACTTCTTTACCAGCAAATTATCATAAATCCATTGGATAATTTGTCAAGTTTCACTTATGTTTTAGTTAGCTAGTCTGTATTTATAAATATATATTACCATTTTATAAATGGTAAATTGCTTGTGATATGAATACATTTTGAAACCTAGCTCCCCCCCGTCGCTCCAAGATGAATGGTTTTGACCATGCTCCACTGCTTTGATTGGTGCAGCTAGAAACCACAAGTGTCTATCCTACAATGGTAAAAAAGGCATCTGCAAAAAGAAAAATCCACAAATGTATCTATTTTATAGTTCTGATGTTAAAAGGGTTAATGTTCTCTTATTTAGAAAAATAGTCCTGATCCTATAGGCCTAAACGATATCCCAAACAACTAGCAACACACTGAATTCATATAGAGAGATCTTCTGTTGAATCTGACAATTAATCTTAATGGTTGTACAGTCGTCTCAAATAAAACTGTGAAGGACCTCGGCGTTATTCTGGACCCTGATCTCTCTTTTGAAGAACATATCAAGACCATTTCAAGGACATCTTTTTTCCATCTACGTAACATTGCAAAAATCAGAAACTTTCTGTCCAAAAATGATGCAGAAAAATTAATCCATGCTTTTGTCACTTCTAGGTTAGACTACTGCAATGCTCTATTTTCCGGCTACCCGGATAAAGCACTAAATAAACTTCAGTTAGTGCTAAATACGGCTGCTAGAATCCTGACTAGAACCAAAAAATTAGATCATATTACTCCAGTGCTAGCCTCTCTACACTGGCTTCCTGTCAAAGCAAGGGCTGATTTCAAGGTTTTACTGCTAACCTACAAAGCATTACATGGGCTTGCTCCTACCTATCTCTCTGATTTGGTCCTGCCGTACATACCTACACGTACGCTACGGTCACAAGACGCAGGCCTCCTAATTGTCCCTAGAATTTCTAAGCAAACAGCTGGAGGCAGGGCTTTCTCCTATAGAGCTCCATTTTTATGGAACGGTCTGCCTACCAATGTCAGAGACACAAACTCGCTCTCAACCTTTAAGTCTTTACTGAAGACTCATCTCTTCAGTGGGTCATATGATTGAGTGTAGTCTGGCCCAGGAGTGGGAAGGTGAACGGAAAGGCTCTGGAGCAACGAACCGCCCTTGCTGTCTCTGCCTGGCCGGTTCCCCTCTTTCCACTGGGATTCTCTGCCTCTAACCCTATTACAGGGGCTGGGTCACTGGCTTACTGGGGCTCTCTCATGCCGTCCCTGGAGGGGGTGCGTCACCTGAGTGGGTTGATTCACTGTTGTGGTCATCCTGTCTGGGTTGGCGCCCCCCTTGGGTTGTGCCGTGGCGGAGATCTTTGTGGGCTATACTCAGCCTTGTCTCAGGATGGTAAGTTGGTGGTTGAAGATATCCCTCTAGTGGTGTGGGGGCTGTGCTTTGGCAAAGTGGGTGGGGTTATATCCTTCCTGTTTGGCCCTGTCCGGGGTGTCCTCGGATGGGGCCACAGTGTCTCCTGACCCCTCCTGTCTCAGCCTCCAGTATTTATGCTGCAGTAGTTTATGTGTCGGGGGCTGGGGTCAGTTTGTTATATCTGGAGTACTTCTCCTGTCCTATTCGGTGTCCTGTGTGAATCTAAGTGTGCATTCTCTAATTCTCTCCTTCTCTCTTTCTTTCTCTCTCTCGGAGGACCTGAGCCCTAGGACCATGCCCCAGGACTACCTGACATGATGACTCCTTGCTGTCCCCAGTCCACCTGGCCATACTGCTGTTCCAGTTTCAACTGACCTGAGCCCTAGGACCATGCCCCAGGACTACCTGACATGATGACTCCTTGCTGTCCCCAGTCCACCTGGCCATGCTGCTGCTCCAGTTTCAACTTCCACCTGACTGTGCTGCTGCTCCAGTTTCAACTGTTCTGCCTTATTATTATTATTCGACCATGCTGGTCATTTATGAACATTTGAACATCTTGGCCATGTTCTGTTATAATCTCCACCCGGCACCCGGCATAGCCTGGTTCCTCTCTAGGTTTCTTCCTAGGTTTTGGCCTTTCTAGGGAGTTTTTCCTAGCCACCGTGCTTCTACACCTGCATTGCTTGCTGTTTGGGGTTTTAGGCTGGGTTTCTGTACAGCACTTTGAGATATCAGCTGATGTACGAAGGGCTATATAAATAAATTTGATTTGATTTGATTTGAATCATATACACTGTGAACAAAAATATAAAACGCAACATTAAACAATTTCAAAGATTTGACTGAGTTGCATTTCATATAAGGAAATCAGTCAATTCAAATAAATAAATTGGGCCCTAATCTATGGATTTCACATGACTGGGAATACACATATGCATCTGTTGGTCACAGATACCTTAAACAAAAGGTAGAGGAGTTTGGATCAGAAAACCAGTCAGTATCTGGTATGACCACCATTTGCCTCATGCATAGAGTTGATCAGGCTGTTGATTGTGGACTGTGGAATGTTGTCCCACTCCTCTTCAATGGCTGTGAGAAGTTGTTGGATATTGGAGGAAACTGGAACACTCTGTTGTACACGTCGATCTAGAGCATCCCAAACATGCTCAATGGGTGACATATCTGTTGAGTATGCCGGCCATGGAAGAACTGGGACATTTTCAGCTTATGGGAATTGTGTACAAATCCTTGCGTCATGGGGCCGTGTATTATCATGCTGAAACATGAGGTGATGGCAGTGGATGAATGGCACAATAATGGGCCTCAGGATCTCGTCATGGTTTCTCTGTGCATTCAAATTGTCATCGATAAAATGCAATTGTGTTTGTTGTCCGTAGCTTATGCCTGCCCATACCATAACCCCACCATGGGGCACTCTGTTCACAACGCTGACATCAGCAAACCGCTCGCCCACACAACGCCTTACACGCGGTCTGCCATCTGCCCGGCACAGTTGAAACTGTGATTCATCTCTGAAGAGCACATTTCTCCAGCGTGCCAGTGGCCATCGAGCGTGGGCATTAGCCCACTGAAGTCGGTTACGATGCCAAACTCCAGTCAGGTCAAGACCCTGGTGAGGACGACGAGCACGCAGATGAGCTTCCCTGAGACGGTTTCTGACAGTTTATGCAGAAATTCTTTGGTTGTGCAAACCCACAATTTCATCAGCTGTCCGGGTGGCTGGTCTCAGACGATACCGCAGGTGAAGAAGCCGGATGTAGAGGTCCTGGTCTGGTGTGGTTACACGTGGTGAGGCCGGTTGGACGTACTGCCAAATTCTCTAAAACAACGTTGGAGGCGGCTTTTGTTATAAAAAAATGTAGCTTAAATTCTCTGGCAACAGCTCTGGTGGACATTCCTGCAGTCAGCATGCCAATTGCACGCTCCCTCAAAACTTGAGATATCTGTGGCATTGTGTACATTTTAGAGTGGGCTTTTATTGTCCCCAGCACAAGGTGCGCCTGTGTAAAGATCATGCTGTTTAATCAGCTTCTTGATATGCCACACTTGTCAGGTGGATGGATTATCTTGGCAAAGGAGAAATCCTCACTAACAAGGGATGTAAACAAATGTGTGCACAAAATTTGAGAGAAATACATTTTTGTGCGTATGAACAATTTCTCAGATATTTTATTTCTGCTCTCGAAACATGGGACCAACACTTTACATGATGCGTTTATATTCTTTGTTCAGTGTATTTTCTGTCTTTTCAATACCCCAAAACATTTTTCTAATCTAGGAGGTATTCCAATCATTTCGCTGTGTATTTTGGGTATGGAAACAAGGCATTAGAATGTACCAGAAGCCATCACAATAGATAGAGATGGTTGGCAACTTTTTCCTATTTTGACTGGCCATTGTGCTTGTGAAAAACATTGCCTCTTCCCTAAACATGAGTGAAGATTGGACTATAAAATGTGCTTTCCTGTAATATATCACATTCTTATTTTATTATATTATTTCTTATTGTTGTTGCATTGTCGAGAAGGAACATGTATATAGAGTAGCCAGCCAAATAATAAAAGTAGCCCGCCAGGTGCCCCCCCCCCTGGGTTTCCCCCCAGGACTCAAAATGTATCGCTAAATGAGCTCTATTCACCATCTCCATCAAATGTTTTCATCATTTATCTGCAGATAATAGCCAAAAAGACCAGGCCTACCAGTAGCATATGCAAATTATGTCACCGATGCGATTCGATAGGCTACACAGACTGACGAGAAGAGAGTCACGCACTTCAGCGTCACTGTCTGGCAAGTCCCGACTTCCTAGGAAAATAAACCTAGGAAGTAATAGGAAGTAATTCACTGGAAACGTCACTGGGGCCAAGCTTCCTGACATCCAGAGGAAGGCCCAAAAATGGTCAAAGACCCCAGGCCACCCCAGTCATAGACTGTTCTCTCTACTACCGCATGGCAAGCGGTACCGGAGGGCCAAGTCCAGGACCAAAAGGCTCCTAAACAGCTTCTATCCCCGAGCCATAAGTCTGCTGAGCAATTAATCAAATGGCCACCCGGATTATTAATATTGACAGCCCCCCCCCCTCCACTGCTGCTACTCACTGTTTATTATCTATGCATAGTCACTCTACAAATGACCTCGACTAACCTGTACCCCCGAACATTGACTCGGTACCGGTACCCCCTGTATATATTGTTATGTCATTTTCTTGTGTTAATTTATTTTTTATTACTTTCGTTTATTTAGTAAATATTTTCTTAAACTCTATTTCTTGAACTGCATTGTCGGTTAAGGGTTTGTAAAGAAAGCATTTCACGGTACGGTCTACATTTGTTGTATTCGGCACATGTGACAAATACAATTTGATTTGACTGCCAGGCACCTATCCTGTCAATAGTTTGCTAGAAGATACGTATCGCTCATTCTAGCGGGAGAGGGCTCGATGGACTAGCAAATTGAAACCTTTAAATGACAAGTAGTCTCGTTAAAGATGCACTACTAAATCGCTCCACCATTTCCTGGTTGCTAAAATTCTAATTAGTTCTCTTAATTTTCAGTTTATGTTACAAAACAAACAAGTAAAGTGTAGAGAATCATTGTACCATCTAAACGGCTGTGAAATATATCTTTCATAACCCAGAAATATTGTATTTTCAGCTGTTTTGAAGATGGTGTACAAAACCGAAAGTAAGAGATGCAAAAAAGCAACTTTAGAAAGGGAAGCATAGAAATAGCACACATAGAACAAGGTCTACCGCTTCTTAGACTTGTTTTCGATGCGAATGACAGATCTATAACACACATTTCTATGTGAATTTGGTCAGGTCGCCCGTAAGTGTACATATTGCAGCTTTACGACGAAGTGTAAAACGTAGCCTGTTGAAAATGAATAGCCGACGGCAAGCGCTAATGGAAAACACCGAGAAAGCTTTTCGTTGGACGGTGTATACCATGTGTATCCCGTACATATGGCAAATTAAGACACGGAACTTGAGTAACCCACCACACACACACACACAAAACAATAAATGTGTCCTCTACAGGTGTTAGGCTATACGGTTTACACAGTGTTAGCTTCAGTGTCACGATCGTCGTCGTGAGGAGACCAAAGCGCAGCGTGATGTGAATACATCTTTTTTTTTAAATGAAAGACGAAAAACACGAAGTACACTAAACAAACAAACAGAATAACAAGACGACCTGTGACCGCTATCAAAACTGAGTGCAAACATGCAACATCACATAGACAATAACCCACGAAATACCCAAAGAAGATGGCTGCCTAAATATGGTTCCCAATCAGAGACAACGATAATCAGCTGCCTCTAATTGAGAACCAATCTAGGCAACCATAGACATACATAAACAACTAGATGGTAAACAACCCCATAAACCTACAAAACCCCTAGACAGTACAAAAACACATACATCACCCATGTCAAACCCTGACCTAACCAAAATAATAAAGAAAACAAAGAATACTCAGGTCAGGACATGACATTCAGACAGGTCTTTGGATTACAGTGTCTGACTGTTGTGGCCGTGCCAGCGTTAAGTAAGCCAGCCTGTAAAGAGACTAAAAAGGGAAACCAGTGGTGGTGTGAGAGCTTAAAGTGGAACTCACAGTGTTTTAGCAACATAAAATCTTATTAAAATCTGTTCATATACACCCTCAGGAAGAATATGACACTTTATTTATTTTTTTCATTTTCGGACAAGCGAGCACTTAGATATTACTAAATCCTAATAAAAACATATTGTAAGGACCGATGCTGGAGATGAGAAGCAGGTACGGGGAGTTGAACATTTAATGAGGAACAGACAGGTAACCGGACAGGAACAGAGTCAGCACACAGGGAAACAAGGACATAAGACAATCAATGCAGGAGCAGAGAACAGAGCGGGGAACCAGACAGATATGGGGAAGGTAATGACAGAGGTGAGTCCAGGTGAGTCCAATAATCACTGATGCACATGACGGGGTCAGGGGGGAGGAGCGGGAGCAGGTGTGACAACATCTGTCTTGTCCAGGAACGGAGCCAATGCAGACCGGTGAGCCATAGCCAATCAGAGCTACAGTAGGCCTATATGCAAATAAGCCATTCGCCACACGGGCCTGCCATCATTCTCTTTGAACTGGACTGTGTGTTTACAGGCAGTAGGGCTTGTCATCATTCACTATGAACTGGACTATGTGTTTACAGGCAGTAGGACCTGTCATCATTCACTATGAACTGGACTGTGTGTTTACAGGCAGTAGGGCCTGTCATCATTCACTATGAACTGGACTATGTGTTTACAGGCAGTAGGACCTGTCATCATTCACTATGAACTGGACTGTGTGTTTACAGGCAGTAGGGCCTGTCATCATTCACTATGAACTGGACTGTGTGTTTACAGGCAGTAGGGCCTGTCATCATTCACTATGAACTGGACTATGTGTTTACAGGCAGTAGGACCTGTCATCATTCACTATGAACTGGACTATGTGTTTACAGGCAGTAGGACCTGTCATCATTCACTATGAACTGGACTATGTGTTTACAGGCAGTAGGGCCTGTCATCATTCACTATGAACTGGACTGTGTGTTTACAGGCAGTAGGACCTGTCATCATTCACTATGAACTGGACTATGTGTTTACAGGCAGTAGGGCCTGTCATCATTCACTATGAACTGGACTATGTGTTTACAGGCAGTAGGACCTGTCATCATTCACTATGAACTGGACTATGTGTTTACAGGCAGTAGGACCTGTCATCATTCACTATGAACTGGACTATGTGTTTACAGGCAGTAGGGCCTGTCATCATTCACTATGAACTGGACTATGTGTTTACAGGCAGTAGGGCCTGTCATCATTCACTATGAACTGGACTATGTGTTTACAGGCAGTAGGGCCTGTCATCATTCACTATGAACTGGACTATGTGTTTACAGGCAGTAGGACCTGTCATCATTCACTATGAACTGGACTATGTGTTTACAGGCAGTAGGACCTGTCATCATTCACTATGAACTGGACTGTGTGTTTACAGGCAGTAGGGCCTGTCATCATTCACTATGAACTGGATTGTGTGTTCACAGGAAGTAGCAACAGCGAGACTTTAGATCATTAGAACACATTCAACACAAGCCACAAAATACACCTGAATAGATTTCTACAAATATGTAAATACCACGGGAGTCCTCTTACATTTGGGAACTTCACAGTCACAGATAAAAATCTAACGAGGGAACATTAGATAAACCCTCTGAAACTTTTTCAGCTTGTCTGCCGTCAGAATTGCACAGATAAACGATGGGGAATAGTAGCCTGCTCGTACATCTGCATCTTGCATGGCAATGCATGCTGGTCCCAACCCACGTTTTGACAACTGAATGGCAACTTGCCTGCAAATACATTTGATTGACAACTAAGAGATGTGCTAACTGTGGATAAAAGGTCGTTCAAGTTCAGCATAGCTAGCAAAGCGATTCACATTTCTTGCTAGCTAACCAAATGACACCTGCATCTCTAGCAGTAGGGGGAAAAGTTGGTCACTCAGTCACCCACTCAGAGTTTTTAGCATGCTAAATAAATAGTTGGCTACATAAATAGACACTCGAACCCAGGGGTGTCAAACGCAATCAAACGCAATGGCTGCACGGGCCATATTGAAAAAAAAACACAACGGATTCGCGGGACCGACATAGCCTATTGATTTTTTATTTTTGACAACAAATAAACGTGCAATTGTGATCCAAAATGGCCATTTTTTTATTTGAAAAAATATTGCTCTTTAATGTCCACTTATCTACATATGAGGCTGTATATAACATTTTAACAAAAGAAAAGGTATAGAACAAAGTATTGAGATAAACTTTTGTTATTGACCAAATACTTATTTTCCACCATAATTTGCAAATAAATTCATTAAAAATCCTCCAATGCGATTTTCTGGATTTTTTCTTCTCATTTTGTAATTTTTATAGTTGAAGTGTACCTATGATGAAAATTACAGGCCTCTCTCATCTTTTTAAGTGGGAGAACTTGCACAATTGGTGGCTGACTAAATACTTCCCCCCCACTGTATACAGAATGTTGGTGCCTGCGTAGAGGTGGATCAGGGAATCACCCGCAGCAAGAGCGACATTGCTGATATATACAGAGAAAAGAGTCGGCCCGAGAATTGAACCCACCCCCATAGAGACTGCCAGAGGTCCATACAACAGGCCCTCCGATTTGACACACTGAACTCTATCTGAGAAGTAGTTGGTGAACCAGGCGAGGGCAATCATTTGAGAAACCAAGGCTGTTGAGTCTACCGATAAGAATACGGTGATTGACAGAGTCGTAAGCCTTGGCCAGGGCGATGAAGATGGCTGCACAGTACTGTCTTTTATCGATGGCGGTTATGATACTGCACTGTCAGAACTAGAAGCACAAGCATTTCGCTACACTCGCATTAACATCTGCTTACCATGTTTAACATTTTATTTGATTTTATTTCAACTGTTGACTCATTTATAATCACTTGTGTGTCCACGAGCAATGACTGGCTCAATTATAAACCATTTCATTTAATGTCAAGAAAACCGAAAGTGTGTGAAGACTGAAAACATACCTCAAAATTGTATTCCCTGTCTGTCCTGCTCTGTGACATCCCCTTCAGTACAATCTTCTCTATATGTACAGCTGTAAGGAGTAGAGGGAAGAGGATTAACACATACATTCCTACTAGCGGTCGACCGATTAGGATTTTTCAACGCCGATACCGATACCGATTATTGGAGGACCAAAAAAGTAGATGCCGATTAAATCGGCCGATATATTTTTTTTACATTTATTTGTAATAATGACAATTACAACAATACTGAATGAACACTTATTTTAACTGAATATAATACATCAATAAAATCAATTTAGCCTCAAGTAAATAATGGAACATGTTCAATTTGGTTTAAATTTGGCAAAAACCCAGTGCTGGAGAAGAAAGTAAAAGTGCAATATGTGCTATGTAAGAAAGCTAACGTTTAAGTTCCTTGCTCAGAACATGAGAACATGAGAACATATGAAAGCTGGTGGTTCCTTTTAACATGAGTCTTCAAAATTCCCAGGTAAGAAGTTTTAGGTTGTAGTTATTTTAGGAATTATAGGACTATTTCCCTCTATTTCCCTCTATACCATTTGTATTTCATTAACCTTTGACTGTTGGATGTTCTTATAGGCACTTTAGTATTGCCAGTGTAACAGTATAGCTTCCGTCCCTCTCCTCGGTCCTCCCTTGGCTCGAACCAGCAACACAACGACAACAGCTACCATTGAAGCAGGTTACACCAGCCTCATCTCGGGAGTTGATAGGCTTGAAGTCATAAACAGCGCAATGCTTGACGCACAACGAAGAGCTGCTGGCAAAACGCACAAACTGCTATTTGAATGAATGTTTACGCGCCTGCTTCTGCCTACCATCGCTCAGTCAGATACTTAGATACTTGTATGCTTAGTCAGATTATATGCAACGCAGGACACGCTAGATAATATCTAGTAATATCATCAACCATGTGTAGTTAACTAGTGATTATGATTGATTGTTTTTTATAAGATGAGTTTAATGCTAGCTAGCAACTTACCTTGGCTTACTGCATTCGCGTAACAGGCAGTCTCCTTGTGGAATGCAACGAGAGAGAGGCAGGTCGTTATTGCGTTGGACTAGTTAACTGTAAGGTTGCAAGATTGGATACCCCGATACCCCGAGCTGACAAGGTGAAAATCTGTCATTCTGCCCCTGAACAAGGCAGTTAACCCACTGTTCCTAGGCCGTCTTTGAAAATAAGAATTTGTTCTTAACGGACTTGCCTAGTTACATAAAGGTATAATTATTATTTTGTTTATTTAAAT
>NC_056444.1:8081977-8096977 GCF_018296145.1 Oncorhynchus tshawytscha
ATCACCCGATGTCACAGGAAGGCCAAAAAGATCATCAACGACAACAACCACACGAGCCACTGCCTGTTCACCCCGTTATCATCCAGAAGGCGAGGTCAGTACAGGTGCATCAAAGCAGGGACCGAGAGACTGAAAAACAGCTTCTATCTCAAGACCATCAGACTGTTAAACAGCTGTCACTAACACAGAGAGGCTGCTGCCAACACACAGACTTGAACGAAATTGGCCACTTTAATAAATGTAACACTTGTCACTTTACTAAAGCCACTTTAATACTGTTTACATATCTTGCATTACTCATCTCACGTGTATATAGTGTGTTCTATACTATTTATTGCATCTTAGCCTATGCAGCTCTGACATTGCTCATACACATATTTATACATTCTTATTCCGTTCCTTACTTAGATTTGTGTGTATCAGGTATTTGTTGTGGAATTGTTAGATATTACATGTTAGATAATGCCTGACTCTCAGAACTAGAAGCACAAGCATTTCGCTACACTCGCAATAACATCTGCTAACAATGTGTATGTGACCAATAACATTAGATTTGATTTGACACGCACACTATAGTATTCACCCACACACACTATAATATTCACACACACCGTCTATAGTATTCACACATACCCTCTATAGTATTCACACACACCCTCTATAGTATTCACACACACACTATAGTATACACACACACTATAGTTTACACGCACACACAATAGTGTTCACACACAAACGCTACAGTATTCACACACACTATAATATTCACACAGCTAAGGCTATCTTTTTTTGCAGGCAGCATACCACTGCTGGCTTTCTTCTAGAGCTAAGCAGGGTTGGTCCTGGTCAGTTCCTGGATGGGAGACCAGATGCTGCTGGAAGTGGTGTTGGAGGGCCAGTAGGAGGCACTCTTCCCTCTGGTCTAAAGAAAAATATCCCAATGCCCTGTGTAGGGTGCCGTCTTTCGGATGGGACGTTAAACGGGTGTCCTGACTCTCTGAGGTCATTAAAGATCCCATGGCACTTATCGTAAGAGTAGGGGTGTTAATCCCGGTGTCCTGGCTAAATTCCCAATCTGGCCCTCGTACCATCACGGTCACCTAATAATCCCCAGTTTACAATTGGCTCATTCATCCCCCTCCTCTCCCCTGTAACTATTCCCCAGGTCGTTGCTGCAAATGAGAACGTGTTCTCAGTCAACTTACCTGGTAAAATAACGCATAAATAAAAATAACATTTTCAAGCAGAAATTTGCATCCTGTTTCACAAACTCAAAAAAGTTCTGGGACACTGTAACGTCCATGGAGAATAAGAGCACCTCCTCCCAGCTGCCCACTGCTCTGAGGCTAGGAAACACTGTCACTACCAATAAATCCACTATAATTGAGAATTTCAATAAGCATTTTGCTACGGCTGGCCATGCTTTCCACCTGGCTACCTGCCCTGGTCAACAGCCCTGCACTCCCCACAGCAACCTGCCCAAGCCTCCCCATTTCTCCTTCACCCAAATCCAGATAGCTAAAAATCTTGACCATTACAAATCAGCCGGGCTAGACAATCTGGACCCTCTCTTTCTAAAATGATCTGCCAAAATTGTTGCAACCCCTATCACTAGCCTGTTCAACGTCTCTTTCCTATTGTCTGAGATTCCCAAAGATTGGAAAGCTGCCGCGGTCATCCCCCTCTTCAAAGGGGGAGACACTCTAGACCCAAACTGCTATAGACCTATATCTATCTTACCCTGAGGTCTTCGAAAGCCAAGTTATCAAACAGATTACCGACCATTTAGAATCCCACGTACCTTCTCTGCTATGCAGTCTGGTTTCAGAACTGGTCATGGGTGCACCTCAGCCACGCTCAAGGTCCTAAATGATATCATAACCGCCATTAATAAGAGACATTACTGTGCTGCCGTATTCATCGACCTGCCCAAGGCTTTCGACTCTGTCAATCACCACATTCTTATTGGCAGACTCAACAGCCTTAGTTTCTCAAATGATTGCCTCGCCTGGTTCACCAACTACTTCTCTGATAGAGTTCAGTGTGTCAAATCGCAGGGCCTGTTGTCCGGACCTCTGGTAGTCTCTATGGGGGTGCCACAGGGTTCAATTCTTGGACCGACTCTCTTCTCTGTAAACATCAATGATGTCGCTCTTGCTGTTGGTGATTCTCTGATCCACCTCTACGCAGATGACAACATTCTGTATACTTCTGGCATACAATTCTCCTTCCGTGGCCTCCAACTGCTCATAAATGCAAGTAAAACTAAATGCATGCTCTTCAATCGATCACTGCCCGCACCTGCCCGCCCGTCCAGCATCACTACTGTGGACGGTTCTGACTTCACCAATCCTAAATTAAATCTAGACTCGGCTTCCTATTTCGCAACAAATTATCCTCTCATGCTGCAAATCATACCCTTGTAAAACTGTCCATCCTACCGATCCTCGACTTTGGCGATGTTATTTATAAAATAGCCTCCAATACTCAACAAATTAGATGCAGTCTATCACAGTGCCATCCGTTTTTTCACCAAAGCCCCATATACTACCCACCACTGTGACCTGTATGCTCTTGTTGGCTGGCCCTCGCTTCATACTTGTCGCCAAACCCACTGGCTCCAGGTCATCTACAAGTCTCTGCTAGGTAAAGCCGTGCCTTATCTCAGCTTACTGGTCACCATAGCAGCACCCACTCGTAGCACGCGCTCCAGCAGGTATATCTCACTGGTCATCCCCCAAAGCCAATTCCTCCTTTGGCCGCCTTTCCTTCCAGTTCTCTGTTGCCAATGACTGGAACGAAATGCAAAATCACTGAAGCTGGAGACTCATATCTCCCTCACTAGCTTTAAGCGCCAGCTGTCAGAGCAGCTCACAGATCACTGCACCTGTACATAGCCCATCTGTAAACAGCCCATCTATCTACCTACCTCATCCCCATACTGTATTTGTTTATTTGTCTTGCTCCTTTGCACCCCAGTATCTCTACTTGCACATTCATCTTCTGCACATTCTACCATCCCAGTGCTTAATTGCTCTATTGTAATTACTTCGCCACTATGGCCACTATGGCCTATTTATAGCCTTACCTCCCTTATCTTACCTCATTTGCACTCACTGTATATAGACTTTTTGTTTTCTTTTGTGCAACTGTATTATTGACTGTGTCTTTTGTTTATTCCATGTGTAACTCTGTGTTGTTGTCTGTGTCACACTGCTTTGCTTTATCTTGGCCAGGTCACACTTGTAAATGAGAACATGTTCTCAACTAGCCTACCTGGTTAAATAAAGGTGAAATAAAAAAATAAATTAACACACACATATCTTCAGTTTACATGCACACAAACACACACACACTATATTATTCACACACACACACAGTATAGTATTCACACACACAATATATTGTATTCACACACACTATAGTATACATGTAACCGATGTGAAATGGCTAGCTAGTTAGCGGGGTGCGCGCTAATAGCGTTTCAATCGGTGACGACTTCGCTCTGAGACCAGTAGTTGGTATCTGCACACTTTGTGGAGCGATGGGTAACACTGGGAGGCAGTTGCTGATATTCACAGGGTCCACACACTCACACACACTATGGTATTCATTAATAATACTCATGGTATTCACACACACACTATAGTATTCACACACACTATGGTATTCACACACACACTATGGTATTCACACACACCATAGTATTCACACACACTATAGTACTCACACACTATAGTATTCACACACCCTATAGTATTCACACACACTATAGTATTCACACACACTATAGTATTCACACACGCTGTAGTATTCAAACACGCTATAGTATTCACACACGCTATAGTATTCACACACACTATAGTATTCACACACACTATAGTATTCACACACACTATAGTATTCACACACACTATAGTATTCATACACACTATAGTATTCACACACACTATAGTATTCACACACACTATAATATTCACACACACACTATAGTATTCACAAACACTATAGTATTCACACACACTATAGTATTCACACACACTATAGTATTCACACACGCTATAGTGTTCACACATGCTATAGTATTCACACACGCTATAGTATTCACACACACTATAGTATTCACACACGCTATAGTATTCACACACACTATAGTATTCACACACGCTATAATATTCACACACAGATATATTCCGTTTACATAGGATGGGCTTCTGGTTCTAAAGCAGGTGTGGACAACTTTAATGGGGTTTGGGGACACAAAAAATCTGAACTCATCATGAGGGGTCGCAGTTGTGTGATAACATAGTACTATTAGAATACACTTCTACGTTTAGGAAAGTAGCTACAAGTACTATTAGAATACACTTCTACATTTAGGAAAGTAGCTACAAGTACTATTAGTAATAAGCAATTGTTTAGCAGCATAACCACAAACAGCCCACATTGCTCGCTTTCTTTGATGCACGCACAATCTTCCTAGTAAACACAGTCAACTTTAGTACCTGCCAAAACATGTCTTCTTCTTCCGACTACTAAACCATTCTGACCTCTGACCTCTGACCTGGGATGGATTCTCCTAACATCCCCCCTAATAGGGACATACAACTTAGTGTCCTACCCAGTGTCCGAAATGAACTTTTTGGCTCACCTGCCAAGGCGACTGGAAGATGAAGAAAACCCACCAGCCCAAAATAATAAATTGCCTTTTTGTTTCACATATACATGAATTTCAGTACATTTCCATGAGATAATAAATTATTATGTTGAATACAAACTTAAAGAAGAGGCCAAGGCAAAATATGAAACCAAATTATTTGAATGTATTGATCCACTGTCACGCCCTGACCTTAGATGTCCTTTTTATTCTCTATTTTGGGTAGGTCAGGGTGTGACTAGGGAGGGTAGTCTATGTTTTCTATTTCTTTGTTGGCCTGGTATGGTTCCCAATCAGAGGCAGCTGTCTATCGTTGTCTCTGATTGGGGATCATAATTAGGCAGCCTTTTTCCCACCTGTTGTTTGTGGGATCTTGTTTTTGTGTAGCTGCCTGTGAGCAGCCCAGAATGTCATGTTTTGTTTTCGTCTGTATTGTTTTTGGCGAGTTTCATATTTATTAAACTTGTGGAACTCTAAGTACGCTGCGCCTTGGTCCATTCATTCAGACGATCGTGGCATCAACGGTTAATCAAATCAAGTTTATTTGTAGAGCACATTTAAAAACAACTGCAGTTGTTTCAACCACCCGATGCTACAGGAAGGCCATAAAGATCATCAAGGACATCAACCACCCGATGCTACAGGAAGGCCATAAAGATCATCAAGGACATCAACCACCCGATGCTACAGGAAGGCCATAAAGATCATCAAGGACATCAACTACCCGATGCTACAGGAAGGCCATAAAGATCATCAAGGACATCAACCACCCGATGCTACAGGAAGGCCATAAAGATCATCAAGGACATCAACCACCCGATGCTCAGACCAGGAAGGCCATAAAGATCATCAAGGACATCAACTACCCGATGCTACAGGAAGGCCATAAAGATCATCAAGGACATCAACCACCCAATGCTAAGGAAGGCCATAAAGATCATCAAGGACATCAACTACCCGATGCTACAGGAAGGCCATAAAGATCATCAAGGACATCAACTACCCGATGCTACAGGAAGGCCATAAAGATCATCAAGGACATCAACCACCCGATGCTACAGGAAGGCCATAAAGATCATCAAGGACATCAACCACCCGATGCTACAGGAAGGCCATAAAGATCATCAAGGACATCAACTACCCGATGCTACAGGAAGGCCATAAAGATCATCAAGGACATCAACTACCCGATGCTACAGGAAGGCCATAAAGATCATCAAGGACATCAACTACCCGATGCTACAGGAAGGCCATAAAGATCATCAAGGACATCAACTACCCGATGCTACAGGAAGGCCATAAAGATCATCAAGGACATCAACCACCCGATGCTACAGGAAGGCCATAAAGATCATCAAGGACATCAACCACCCGATGCTACAGGAAGGCCATAAAGATCATCAAGGACATCAACTACCCGATGCTACAGGAAGGCCATAAAGATCATCAAGGACATCAACTACCCGATGCTACAGGAAGGCCATAAAGATCATCAAGGACATCAACTACCCGATGCTACAGGAAGGCCATAAAGATCATCAAGGACATCAACTACCCGATGCTACAGGAAGGCCATAAAGATCATCAAGGACATCAACCACCCGATGCTACAGGAAGGCCATAAAGATCATCAAGGACATCAACCACCCGAGCCACTGCCTGTTCACCCCGCTGTCATCCAGAAGGCGAGGTCAGTACAGGTGCATCAAAGCTGGGACCGAGAGACTGAAAAACAGCTTCTAATCTCAAGGCCATCAGACTGTTAAACAGCCGCCACTAACATTGAGTGGCTGCTGCCAACACACTGACAATGACACTGACTCAACTACAGCCACTTTAATAATGGGACTTGATGGGAAATGATGTAAATATATAAACAATGCTACCTTATATAATGTTACTTACCCTACATCATTCATCTCATATGCATACGTATATACTGTACTCTATATCATCGACTGCATCCTTATGTAATACATGTATCACTAGCCACTTTAACTATGCCACTTTGTTTACATACTCATCTCATATGTATATACTGTACTCGATATCAGCTACTGTATCTTGCCTATGCTGCTCTGTACCATCACTCATTCATATATCCTTATGTACATATTCTTTATCCCCTTACACTGTGTATAAGACAGTAGTTTTGGAATTGTTAGTTAGATTACTTGTTGGTTATTACTGCATTGTCGGAACTAGAAGCACAAGCATTTCGCTACACTCGCATTAACATCTGCTAACCATGTGTATGTGACAAATAAAATTTGATTTGATTTGATTTAGTTGACCAAAAGTGCCCTACAGAGTGCGAAAACACCAAACAGCGAATACACAATGAAATAAACCAAGCATATCAGATACAATGAATAAGAGTACATATAAGTCCAAACAGGGCAGCAACAATGGTAAGATACAATTATGAGAAGTGCATTGGACATAGAACTGGTGCTCTCCTAATACAAAGGGAAACGGGGGGAGCAGGTCTATAAATACTTTACTTTGAGTAGAAATACCCTGATAAAATATAGGTAAAGTAGAGATTTATCAGATGCTGGATCATTTTTGGCTGTGGCTAGATTTAATTTCCCAGCCTGAATACAACTGAAGAAGTCTTGGAACTCAAAATTCTACTGAAGCATTTGCTTTTAAATGTACTTAGGGATCAAACAAATGTACGGAAATACCCTCATATCTGTTGGCCATTGTGGCCTTCATCATGGGCCCTTCTCTGATGATAAAAGGCTCATTTTAACATCCTTTTAGAATGTTCCTTTATAACCCTCTCTCTCACTTACACTCTCTCTCTCCCTCTCTTATTGACGTAGTCCTTTCTCTTAATTCTCTCAAGGTAAGTATTTCTTATTGCAGCTTAAATAAACATACCTGGTTTTGTACTTCTTAAGTACTTACATAGTAATCTAGAGCTATTACCTGTTCCAGGTGCTGGACACGCCCCTGGTAACCTTGCAGGAAGTGGTCCAGTGCACGCAATAGGTGTCCTACCCATCGGGTTCCGCTAATTCTGGTGAGCACCAGTGGTGTGTGCCCAAGAGCCTGGAAGCTGTTTACCAGGTTTGCCGTGTTGAGTGAACTGGTGTGGCAGAAAGTGTAGAGCTCACCGAGGAGGTCTTCTACTTTCTGAAACATCACGTTGAACCGGATGGCATCAGAAAAAGGTCAGTTCAAGGCGGTGTGCCATACAGTGGATGTCAATGATGTTGGGCCCTGTCCCCCTTCAGCCGGATGACCACACCATTGGCTCCGGTCATCACAGCAGCTCCATCTGTTCCCAGAGCGACCATCTTGCTCCCCCACTCATCACACACTCCCTCCATGAAGGCTCTGATGGCCCCACTCATCACACACACCCTCCATGATGGCACTGATGGCCCCACTCATCACACACTCCCTCCATGATGGCACTGATGGCCCCATTCATCACACACTCCCTCCCCACGATGGCACTGATGGCCCCACTCATCACACACTCCCTCCATGATGGCACTGATGGCCCCACTCATCACACACTCCCTCCATGATGGCACTGATGGCCCCACTCATCACACACTCCCTCCCCACGATGACACTGATGGCCCCACTCATCACACACTCCCTCCACGATGGCACTGATGGCCCCACTCATCACACACTCCCTCCATGATGACACTGATGGCCCCACTCATCACACACTCCCTCCATGATGGCTCTGATGGCCCCACTCATCACACACTCCCTCCATGATGGCACTGATGGCCCCACTCATCACACACTCCCTCCATGATGGCACTGATGGCCCCACTCATCACACACTCCCTCCCCATGATGGCACTGATGGCCCCACTCATCACACACTCCCTCCACGATGGCACTGATGGCCCCACTCATCACACACTCCCTCCATGATGACACTGATGGCCCCACTCATCACACACTCCCTCCATGATGGCACTTGTGACGTAGAAGTCCGTCACTGGCCGCGGGCAGCATTTGGTTCTTTAACGCACACACATATTCATCACTCCTCCCTGCGCCATTATACCATAAGTTAACAATGTGGGTCGACACACAATTTAACTTCTGTCTTGGTGCATGCATTTCACACTTGTCAATGTTCATATTTGAGAGATACAATAATTATTATACTTATCAATGTTGTGGATGAGCGCATTGTTTGTTTGTTCTGTTCCTCTCTCTCCTTCTCTGTAGCTTCTGGGTATGCTGGAAAAGGACCCGAGCTAAGGGAATTGGGTTGGCTTTATAGTGCCTGTCCCAAATGGCTCATTAATGCATATGGGCATATTGAAAGATATTGTCAGTAATGATGTAATGTTGTAAATGTTATGTTGTGATATTGTTTAAAACCGTGTTGCAATGTATATCCTTTAGTATGTTTAGTTCATGGAAAATGTAGGTTTGTATTGTTAATTGATTAATTAATTAGGGTTAATTGTTCTGAGGGGAGGGGCTAGCCCTACAAAAGGAGCCTCTCTCCAGTCTCTGAGGGGGATTTTTTGGGATTGAGCTGTGGATGGGGCAGCATTGTTGTTAAGCTGTCCCATAAGGTAGACGTTGATGGCAGTACTGTTATTTTCTGTTCCGGAATCACTTGTAAATAAACACCTTTGCACAGAAGAACTTTTGCGGTTCCGCCATCTTTTTATTTTTATAGAGGTTAGGTTATCCAGTTTAGCCATCTGGCCTACTCTACGTGACAGCACTGATGGCCCCACTCATCACACACTCCCTCCATGATGGCACTGATGGCGCTGTTTATGTGTGCCACATCTGCCTTCTCAACTGACTTGACGCCAACAAACTTCGACTCGATCTTGCCCTTGTGACAGAATCTGACAAACTATCTCCTCCTCTTTCACAGAACTGTGACACGATGGAGAGAAATTTGGTGTTTTTCAGATTTTCTCTGATGTTGCTTCTCTCCACCTCTGCAATATGGTGCATAAACTCTTCGGCCTGCTTCTCATTTCTATATGTTGAGCCCACAGCGAACTACAAAAATAATTCATCAAATTAATTCAATAATAATTAAATATACAATCATGTTATCCAATATAGCTGGCAGTTGATTGAAATTAGCCTTCTACCCTTTGATTACTTAAGGATCAACACTATAAGGCCGGTAAAGTCAATTGTGTCACAATGCTTTAAAATGTAAACAGCATCTGGAGACAAACATTGAAATAGAATGTTACAGAGCCATAGGAAAGCATGGAGATCCATGTCAGCATCAGCAGGCCTATAATGTTATGGTATTTTTACACTAATTTGAGGTGAACCAAAGCTTATCAAGAGATGAGAAATAACCTCCAATACTGGACCACGTCTGTTAAGTAGACTTGAAAAAACTAGCTACAAAAGTACTAGTCTAGCTACAAGACTAACAACATTTTCACTTACTCACACATCCACTCCAAGTCAGAAAGTGGTCTTGCCTTCTTGCCAATGGCATGTACAGTCCTAACCAGTATGTTCCTCTTAGTGCTGGTCTGCTCTGACATTGCCATTAGTGCCATCACAGCGGGTGTCAAGCGGAGAGGCTCCAATGTGACCCTTGCTGTGTTCATGGTCACAAATGTTCTCCAGCTTCATTGTTTTATTTCTGATGACAAATTAGTTGTTTTTGCTTTTATCTTTAGCATACTGGCGACACACAGAACAACTCATCACCACAGCCTCCGTATCATACTGTAGCCAGCCTCTTGAGACTCCTTTATCTCCAAACCTCCATTTCTCACAAAAAGTTTTTTTTTTTAATGTGATTCGTCCTCCTTTTTCGTCAGTGGGTTTTCGTTTCAAAGTCTGGCTTACTCCAGGTAAATGTCACCACTTAACAGCTATTTAATGAAAGGTAGCTAGCAGCAGACCCGTGGCAAGTGAGCTGTGTCGAGTAGCTGATATCCTGTGCGGTTAACAGTGCTGCGAAAAAAGGAGCATGAGAGATGGTCTGTGGTAGGCTGGAAAACATGAGTAATTTCCTCGAAAATCTGCCCATCATGCCAGATTTCTATTTTACTATTTTGGTACGAACATTTACCCGCCAGTGTGGAGGATAGCCTTCTGAGATTTACTCGCCAAAAGGAAAATCTATCCGCATTTGGTGCTTGGCGGGTGCTCATTTCGGACCCTGATCCTACTCATCCATCTGTCCGTCTCCCAGTCCTACCAATCCATCTGTCCATCTCCCAGTCCTACCAATCCATCTGTCCATCTCCCAGTCCTACCAATCCATCTGTCCATCTCCCAGTCCTACCCATCCATCTGTCCGTCTCCCAGTCCTACCAATCCATCTGTCCATCTCCCAGTCCTACCCATCCATCTGTCCGTCTCCCAGTCCTACCAATCCATCTGTCCATCTCCCAGTCCTACCAATCCGTCTGTCCATCTCCCAGTCCTACCCATCCATCTCTCCGTCTCCCAGCGCTACCCATCCATCTCTCCGTCTCTCACTCCTACCCATCCACCTGTCTGTCTATCATTACATTGATTCATCCATGGGGTTTTCTGTTCGACCATTCACACCATAGTGGTTTGACCTTGTAGAAGTGTTATTTCTTGTCGTGCTGGTTCCACTGGTGTCACGATTGAGATGTGGCGTGTTTCATGTCCGACAAGGTGTTTTTCCTCTACGTGGGTTTTAAGGTTGAGTTTCTATGAACTACTATATGCTACGATGTGGCACCCTGGGTTACTGTTCATCTAACCATCTCACACATCAGGCACCACAGCCCTCACCACCGCCGTTTTCATAGTGACAGGACATAAAGAGGCAAAGAGGTAAAGGTATTTATATCAGCAGGGTGTCTGATACCTGTGGAGCGTAAAGGCTGAGGAGGGTCTGAAGGACTACAAGTTCCACAAAACCCTTGAGAAGAGATGAATGTGACGGCAACTGGAAAATGTAGTTTTCTCGTTAACATGGACGAGAGAGAGAGAGAGAGAGGGGCAGGGCGAGAGAAAGAGAGGCACAGAGGCACAGAGAGAGAGAGAGAGAGAGAGGCAGAGCGAGTGAGAGGCAGAGCGAGTGAGAGGCAGAGCGAGAGAGAGGCGGAGCGAGAGGGAGGCAGAGCGAGAGAGAGCAAGAGAGAGAGAGGTTGCAGAGCGAGAGAGAGAGAGGTTGTAGAGCGAGAGAGAGAGAGGTTGCAGAGCGAGAGAGAGAGAGGTTGTAGAGCGAGAGAGGAAGAGAGAGAGAGAGGGAGAGAGAGAGAGAGAGAGGCAGAGAGAGGCAGAGCGAGAGGATGCAGAGCGAGAGAGGAAGAGAGAGCGTGAGAAAGAGTGAGAGAGAGAGGGGTGGCAGGAGAGAGAGGGGTGGCAGGAGAGCGAGAGAGAGAGGCAGAGGGGCAGAGCGAGAGAGAGGCAGTGAGAGACAGAGGCAGTGAGAGAGAGAGGCAGTGAGAGAGAGAGGCAATGAGAGAGAGGCAGAGAGAGAGTGGCAGAGAGAGAGAGAGAGTGGCAGAGAGAGAGAGAGAGAGGCAGAGAGAGAGACGGGCAGAGCGAGAGAGAGAGATCGAAAGAACAAGAGAGAGGGTTGGTGGGAGAGAGAGAGAGTAGGGAGGGGGAGGGAGAAGGGTGGAGAGAGAGAGATAGTGAGAGAGGGAGAGTGAGGGGTGGAGGGAGATTAAGAAGAAGAGAGAGGGAGAGAGAGAGACTGAGAGAGGGGTGGCAGGAAAGAGAGGAGGAAGAGAGAGAGAGAAGGAGAGAGAGAGAGAGAGAGAGCAACAGAGAGAGGGACAGAGAGTAGGGGTTGAGGGTGAGAGATGAAGAGAGAGAGAAGAAAGGAGGATGAAGAGGAGAGAGAGTGAAAGATTTAAAGGGATGTGTTTGGAAGGTTTGGGGGTATAGGGTATTGGCACCCTCTGAAGATGACGAGAGGGAGGAAGGGGAGGGATGATGAAAAAGAGAGTTTGGAGTTTGGCGGGGGTGAGGCACAGCTTCTGAACCCCTTGAGGGTTTAAAGAAGCGATAGTGGAAAGTCAGGGAAAATGAAATATGTGGAGAGAAAATATTTAGATTTTTTTTAGGATCCCTTTTTAGCGACGCCAACGGCAACAGCTAGTCTTACTGGGGTCTGACACATTACGAAAAATAGATAACAGACAATAATAATAATATTTACCTTCATCTTAAAACATTAATATGTAGTGTGTGTGTGTGTGTGTGTGTGTGTGTGTGTGTGTGTGTGTGTGTGTGTGTGTGTGTGTGTGTGTGTGTGTGTGTGTGTGTGTGTGTGCGTGTGCGTGTGCGTGTGCGTGTGCGTGTGCGTGTGTGTGTGTGTGTGTGTGTGTGTGTGTGTGTGTGTGTGTGTGTGCGTGTGTGTGTGTGTGTGTGTGTGTGTATCGATCAGTTCCACATACATGTCAGTACACACACAACAAGTAGGTCACATGGGGAAGAGGCGTTGTGCTTTATTTGTTTTCTGAAACCAAGTTTACTGTCCACTTGCGTTAACAAGATAAACCACAGAAAGTTTTGTTGGTGCTGAAAACGGAATGTATGTTTTTAAATAACATTCTTGGAACGTTCTCTGAACATAATTAAAGTTTTCATTAACGTTCTCGGGAACAATTTGAGAACATTACTTTATAAAGAACCATTAGGAAACTTGTAGGAAACATTATGCTTGAAGTCCTGAAATTGCCACAGAGAAACGTTATTTCTTAATGTTCTCTAAACTATTTGAAAACATTCCCAGTGTCAAACCAGTTGGAGAACGTTCCTAGAACATTACCTAAATTGAAATGAAATGTAACCACGTTTGAACTTTTAGTAAACGTTGTGTTAAAGTAATGAAATATCAAGAAAATAATGTGTTTTTGTCCTTAAATGTGCTGAGAATGTTCCAAAACCAAGCAACTATTCCCAGAACGTTGTGGGAAGGTTGTATGCAAAATAACCATGACAACCACGCTTTCACCAAGCTCCAGGAAACATATGGTTCTCAGAACGTTATGCGCTAGCTGGGATGTACAGTAGACTATGTGGTGAGAAGGAAGCTTAGTAAGGGAGGCACTTGTTCAGGATTTTCAATCTCTGTCTGGTTTGGCGAGTCCACTTGACATGCTGGCTCTTGACTACGACTCTTGCCCTCCAATCAGTCGTTGATGTATTCATCATAGCTAGTCATCAGACCTGAACTCTCACATCACAACAGATGCAATTTGGAAGAATTTTCAAGTTTTAAACACAATTGTATTATATATATATATATTTTTACATCTGTAATGATTCGTTATATTTTCACTTCCAGTTTGCAATTATCAACAGTATGTGTCAACATCAAGAACACTGGTGAAGTGTCACTTTAGCCAATGGCTCTCGATGACCTTCACTAATGTGTGAAAGTCTGTGGGCGAGGGTCCTCTGTTGCTATGGAGGTTTGTATGTATAAGTGATTTCTATAGGGACCACCAAAGCTTGACAAGGGTTACATTCCAAATGGCACCCTATTCCCTATTTAGTGCACTACTTTTGACCAGGGGCGCATGAGGTACTGGTAAAAGTAGTGCACTATATAGGGAATAGGGTGCCATTTGGGGACGTAACCAAAGACTATAGGGTCATGTGAGGGTCACCATTTACTGAGAGTCAGCACCGTAAATACTGTGGCGGGCGGGTGATGCCTCACTTCCTGAGTTGTGTGAGCAGAGCAGCACTTCAGTGCATCAGATGGCCAGAATGGGTTGATTGAGCATCTCTTAGGATGCCTTGCCTTAGTCATATGATACGCTGGCCAGTTGAATTTCCAGTGATGAACTCTGTAACGAGTGTATGTGTGACTTCACCTATGTGGTCAGCATCCTCTATGTGTGTTGTGCCGCCATCTAGTGGACATGCTAGGACATGCGGCCCAACCTAACTGATATCACTGTGATGTGATTCTTCCTTCAAAAGTTGTCTCTCTCTCACGCACCATCATGCACACAGTGGTGGATTTAGGTGTATTGGCACCCACACAAAATGTTGGAATGGTGACATTTGCGCAACCGGTTTTCTATCGCTCATTTGCACGTCACGTCAATGATATCATGTCAACGTGTGGGACTGTGGGTCAATTAACCTTGTCGGAGTGGGCGCTCTGATTGGCGAGGGGGGGGAGTTTGTCTCCCCTCTGGAAGCTAGGCAGGCTACTGCCTGGGAAGTTGACCTCAGGTCTCCCCTCACTCAGAAGTATGTGATGGTCTCCCCTCGAAGCCTGAGGGGGGGGGGGTAGGTTGACCTGAGGTCTCCCCTCTGGAAGCCTGAGGTAGGGGGCGGGGTAGGTTGACCTCAGGTCTCCCCTCTGGAAGCCTGAGGTCAGGTCTCCCCTCTGGAAGGGGGCGGGG